>NW_009934114.1:35042-48864 GCF_000696875.1 Nestor notabilis | reverse complement strand
TCCTGCTGACCAGATGAGGTTTTCCTGCTTTGGGAAAAGCAATGGGATATACAGGTATGACATGAGTAGGTTTTATATTAATTACAGGATCCCATACTGACACAAAACATGTAGCCAGGAATTACAATAATTTATACAACAGGAAAAATGGTCTCTATGAATTACCAGAAATATTCGTATGTGATACCTTACTTCCAATTTTCAAAATGAAAGAAGCATAGTCACCAAAAGACCAGTTAAAGTGTGTAACTAAGAGACTGATAAAAATCAATTACTTATATGACATAGATTAATACTCTAAATAAAGAAGGATGAAACTTAAAATGGAGTATCTATTAAGAAAAATAACACAAAATCTAGTTGAATCCAGGGGGGAAATAGAAGGGGAAGAGAGAAAAAAAAAAGAAAAAAACCAGAAAATAACTATTTCACTTGTTACAAATGCCGGCCAAAATAAAGGACTAAGAGTCTATGACAGGTGAAACTGCCAAAAAGAAACAAATTATAGTGGAATTTTTACTTTTGGAAATCTCGAGAATCTATATAATACATAAAGTTTCTGCGTTGGAACTGAGTTGCATAGTATGACTGACTTCTGAACCGTAGTCTCGATATACACTTTTTTATATAAATTTAAATGTAGAAACACCACATTTTGTTTTCCCAAATCTGGTACTTTCATAGGAAGCTATATCTCTTTATAAAGAAAGAAAGGTTCCATTTCCATAGCCAGCACTCATGACAAAATTGAAACAAGAAAGGATTTTAGGGTCTAACTTTCTCTTAAATATATTGTTTTCTTTGCTCCTGTTTGATCTGTTCCTATCAGTGCATTAATTTACCAATGGTTATATGATGCAGACATTACATATATCCATTACATATCTCATAATAACTTCACGTTTATTTCTATCTTTCGACCTGTGCATCTATGACTGAAATCAAGGCAAGTTTGTTCCTTTTATCACTTTATCTTCTTTCTCAGAATCAGGACTTGCAAGGCCAGGAGAGGTATCCACTAAGTGTGTAAGAATACCTCTACTGTCATCCAGCATTAAGTGTTTGTTCATGTGCTCAGTGACGACAGTCATATGTATTAAAAGATAGCACAGTAAATGAAGAAACATTTGGCTAGAACACTGTTATTGTTCTAGATGACACAGTCACTTCTCAGCTGAAGTTTATTTAATAAATTAAATCTGATGTAAGCTGTCACAACTGAGAAACTAAATTCTGAGCTGCATCTGTGTTAACTCTGTGTTTACGGTGGTACTTTCTTCTTCAAGTCCTTTTCAAATTCGTTCAATTTATTCAAAAAAATCCCCCCGCTCCCCACCCTTCACCCCCCACCCCTTACAAGTTCCTGAGTTTTCCTGGGGCTTTTTTTATGTTGATATTTGTCAGTACACTTTTTTCCCATTTGGCCTGCTCTTCTGTACTTTAAAAATTATTTTCTTATCATTGTTTGCTGGATATCTGATATAAATGATACAGGGAAGTACTACTGTGTATGGTATCAGTAAGTATTAGCTCAAACAGTTAAGCACTAGATCGAACAAGTGCAGAGATTAGTAGTGAACAAAGCCTGTAGTTTAGACTTCAGCCACCTGACTGTTTCATAGCTACTGCAGTATACAATTTATGACATACCAAGACAAGACCTTGGTCAGTATAGAGATCATGCTGGGCTGCAAGGACTACAATAGAATGGAGGAACCAAATAAAAGTAAAGGTTTCTCAGCATGTTCATGACAATGGAGAAGTACAATGGTTGGGGTTCTTCTGTCCAATGCAATACTGCTATAAATTCACTCAATTAAGCAACAGTAGCAGCCTAAATAAACTTAAAATCCAGCCTTCAATTTTACTTGAATATGTTTGGCTCTTTGACATGAGAGCGCAGAGCTAGAGAAAGGGTTCAATTTCAATTCACTTGGGCTTCTGGTCTGCTAGTAATACTTGATATTCTGTCCTTAAATTAAAAACAGCTGGCTGAAACTGCATAAAGAAGTCAAGAGTTCTTTGTCTTTGGTGGGAATGAACATTACAAAGGAACTGTCAGAGTTCTGGAAAGTTTCCACAAATATTTCACTTGGATGTGATGTATTGTATCCTGGTCTGGACTTCAGCAATAATACTACCAAATTAAGCATTTTTTTAAAAGGCCACTACCATCTGGTGATATTTCTTGTCAAGTGAGCCTTTTCTAAATCAATATCACTTTAGTAATCCCATCTATTATAAATAACAAACTTTTACTTTTCCAGTGTTTTAATTCCCTTGAGTTTGTTGCAACTTTACTTACCATTTCAGCAAACCTGGTCTGACATTCCTAACATCCTAGCTAGTGCATGAATAATTAAAAGGAAGTAAATAGTGCCAGGAAAAATTAATACTGGCAGTCAATGTGCCATCTCTTCTGCCCATACACATCCAGAAATCTTTTTTGCAGTCTAATGTAGACATAACATAGTATCTGACAATTTCATAAAATGGGATGTATTGCCAAGAGAAGACAACATTGAAAGGACTTAATGTAAAGTTGCCCATGCCTTACATTTATCTATACATAATGCAGCTCTGGAATAATTTAAATTTGAATTCCCCAAATATTTTCTTTCTGTCTTTCTTGCTCTTAGATAGAAAATTTCCTCCCGTTTTTTGCTGTTGTTGTTTTAAAATATGAGACATTGTAAGTTTAATTTAAAAAGCAGTCAAAAGATGGAAGACAAAATGAAGACAAAAAAACATTCCCAAAAATCTTAAGCTGCTGCCTAACAGCTTTGAGCTTTGTTATAGAGACTGTAACCCAAACAAGCTTGGTAACAGCAGTTCATGTGACAAAAGTATCTGGAAAACAGTTTTATGAAACACAAGGTGATAGACTGCTGATGAGTGATGGAGTACCAGGCATGCAGTGGCAGAATCCATAAGCAAGTAAACTGTATGCAGAGAATTTGTAAAGGGACAAGTAACGGAGAAGCAGAAGTGAGAGTGAGAAGTACAAAAGTGTAGAAATAGTTTTCAATCAACGAGCTACCACCTGAGCCTTTTCACTTATTTTTACATTTAAATAAGTTCCTAAGGAACGAATGGTGTCAGCAATGTCTGCAGTTCCATCTTTAGATTCTTGTTGTCTGCAGGTTCAGGTCATATTTCAGTTAATAATGCCAACAAAGGCATGATTAGATTAAAACAATAATTTCTAGTGAATATATGTAAAGTGGTAGATTTATTTATGTTTTATTTTGATTAGTGAGCTACAGAGTATTTAAGATAATGTATTTCACTCACCAGTGTAGTCCTAGGGAAGAAGAGATTACTGGCAAATTCAGAACTTTCGGAAGTATGGTCCATTGTGTATAAAATTACAATGTTTGTATTCACAAGCAGTTCTTGCAAGTGAAAAGACTGATATGCCAGTATAGGCTGTATGCATATATGTGCGTGTATTTTACATGTAATATTTGTGGCTTTACGTAAGTCTGCCAAGATCTTTGCTATCATGAATCAGAACAGACAGC
The DNA here is from genome assembly GCF_000696875.1 of Nestor notabilis. Classification (NCBI taxonomy): domain Eukaryota; kingdom Metazoa; phylum Chordata; class Aves; order Psittaciformes; family Psittacidae; genus Nestor; species Nestor notabilis. The sequence continues at coordinate 45,340 of NW_009934114.1, read as the reverse complement.
AAAATATTCACAATGAATCTTTAAAAGAACTCCTGGGGTAATACCTTTTCATTGAAACCTCCATCTATTCAGGTGGTTGGTTTGTTCATCAATCTTGAAAGAAGAAAGAAGAATTTCAGACTTGACTTGGACAGCCAAGTGAATATTTTCGGAATTTCTTGGGAATATATTCCTTTTATATAGTTTTGAAAACTATTGCATATTGTGCATTTTTTCCTTAACAACTCTTCTACGTATTGCATCATTTATAGCATAGATGCAACATCTACCTCATCTGTAAATCTCATGAGGCATGTTTTAATACTTCCATCATTAATTTGACCATGTTCTAGGAAAACAGCTCTGAGCACTGCATTGTATCAGTCACACACACATCCTCACTTGAGCCAATGACATTTAAATAACTATACTTAGCATAATACAGGAAATCTATTACATGGTCTGCATGTTGCAGAATAACTTACTTGTTAGAAATCAGTGTAAATCTCCTGAGTTTAAAAGAAAGTCAGGTATAATACTGAACTGTAACTGAGTACAACTGCTCAGCTCGCAACTCTGACACAGATTTCAAGTTTGATCAGATGCAAATCCTGCAGAGGTATGTCATAGTGCCCTATCTGTCTCCTTGGGGAACAGATTCAGTTTGCAATGTTAAATAAGAAACATTAAAAATGGCAGCTCTTACAGGTACAACTGGTCTTACTATATAACCACACTTGCTATTTAAGACTAATTTAGAGGAAATAGAGGACAGCAGACCAATCCATGACTAGTAACAGCTGAAGCAGCAGAAGTGTCCATCAAACAGAAAGAAGTCATGTGAGGAAGAATAAAGACTGCAAAAGGGTAAGTCATCAAAGTGCCATCAGTCTGCCTGCAGCAATCCAGGAAGAGAAGAGGGAAGACAGCTGGTAGACAACAATGCAGGGTGAGAAGTAGGAGGGGAGGATGCCTTGTCCAAGGGAGAACTGTTTTATCTTTCTTGTGAAGCTCATCACCCTCACTTTCTTCCTACTAAAATCTTTTAAGATGACTTCATCATTCTTGTGTAACAGAGATACTGTTTCAGCTATACCTATCTCTTGATACTGTTTTATCCTTTCCATCTCTACCACCTACTCTCTGTTTAAATGAATGTCTCTATGACTGTACCTGAGATTTAATAACTGTTCATATTATAAAAGAGACCTCTGAAATTTATTTTACTACCTTTTGTTGAAGTGGCTGTGCTGGAAGATACACATGGTTCGATTTTTCCTTTTTTTTTTTAAAATATTTTTTGTCCTGGTTTGGTCCTGAATGGCAACTCACTGTTGCAGAAATGGTTTATGTCATATTGGTAAATAGTCCTACAGCATGTTTTTAGATAAGTGGGGCAAAACTTAATGACAATTTAGAACCTGAAGTTTCCCAAAATGTAGGCTGTCAGAAGGACAAGAGTATATATCTTATTTATGTAGATAATGTGTTGATATCTTTATGAACTTGGATTTAATTTAGGTTTAAAATATGTAGAGCTTCTATAAAGAAATACACTACAGATTTCATTGTACTCTCTCATTAGTTAAAGGCCAATGACCCCTGGTAGGGCCACACTGAAGAAAATTAATGAAGTTTTGAATAAATATGGTGTTGTGTATGACATTATCTCTGCCTGGGAATGCTCTCTCTACTCTCTCATGACTAACTGTTGACAAAGGGCTTTGATTGACTCATAAATTGTCTCTGCAGTCTGATTACCAATTACAGTCAATATTTTCCTTTAAAAGAAATACAACTATTGCAAATATGTGCTTTGCAATTACTACTGCTTTCCAGGGAAGGTGTATGATATGAGATCAACTTAACATACAAAGAGGTTAGAGTGACTGAATCCTGGCTATCAAAGAGGTTCTGTAACTTCAGTTGTGTAATTTCGGTTGAAATTACTGAAATGCATTGCCTTGGTCTAACCAGGTGAGTGAAGGTAACTCAGTGGAAAAAGATACAAAAGTTGACTTTAATTCAATCATCGCTTTTCTAGCATACAATACTGTTATGTGAAAAAAATAATGTATTACTGTAGACATTGCTCATTAATAAGGTGCTTTACAGTACAGGCTGGGAAACCACTTGATTTTGGATGTTAGTTTTAATTATCTAGATAGTCTTAATACTGCCCTTCCATATTTTAAAAAGTTGAATTAGATAAAATAAGAAAATTTGTCTGATAGTGTTTTAGAAGCTTATGATGAGCTTCCAGGACAAAACCAGCTGGTATTATTTGAGAAAAGCAACCTTGTTTGCATCACTTGAAATAATTCAAAAATCATGTTGGTAATAAACTTAGTAATGTGTCAAGAGAGGTTATGCAATTTCTATTACTAAATAATCACATTCTCATCAGTTTCTGGGAGCACCTGCTCTGCAGTGTGCAGGTAACATTCAGAAAGAACAGTACTTAGGAATATCCTCTGCTGATACTCTGTGCTATTACATCCAGATAAATTTTGACCCTAACCACAAAACTCCATATATGTGGTTTCATCCTTAGGAGACTGGAAGTTAAGATGTAAGAAAGCCAGGTGGGTATTTTTAGCACTTATAATGTCACAAATATGGATGGCACTGTACACAATGGTTTGTTTATTCTTCTACAGACAAGGCCAAAGGCACAATTAAGGTACTATTAAATGTCTGTCTCTGTTTTGCAGTCTTAGTCTTTAAAATGAAACAGAATTAAACACAGAAACAGTAGTTGGTTTATGCATTACCTTTGCTTTTTAAATGTTTGATTACAGGATCACAGGTTTTGACACCACATTTATTTATCTGCAAAATGTGTACTTCTGATGAACTGGTTCTAGAGTTCTTCACTTCTGAAAAGAGACATGATCATGATCAATATTTCTTTTGACTAATTTAATACAGATGTCAAAACTTACATTCTTTCTATTCAGACCATTTAATGGGAGATGTTTGGTGCATTTTGCTTTACCTTCACAAAGACATTATGGACCTTTTATAACCTATGGTAGTATAGAATAAAAAGACTGTGATCATAAGCTAATACAGTTTCAAAATGTAAAAGAATCATAGAATGGTTTGGGATGAAGTCCTCTTTTTGAGAGCAGCTGTAGATACATTGAGAAATATCTGGAATAGGTACGAATATGTCTCCATCCATTATTCATAATGTTATTCAGCACTCCATGAATGTTCCTCCTAAGCTTTTTATGAATTCAAGTGGAAATGTTTCTTGCTATCACACAGCAGTCAGTGTAACTGGTTGCTATAGAAAATTTTATAAATAAATATTCTCCTTCTTTTCACTGAAATCATATTTTCCACCAAATTACTGAACAATTATTGTGTGCCTCCATGTTCAAGATTATTCTCTGTTCTTGAAATATCACTGATTTGTTATCCCTGTTATAGCCCATTGAAGAAGAATTTGTATCAGGTAGATATCAAACGTGTCAACCAATTTCATAAACAACTCGTATTCTTAAATGACTCTGGAAGGATTTTCATCATAATGTAGCCAGTTGCTCCCTTGTGACATGCAGCTCTAGTTTCTCATCACAAGTCTCTAGGGGGAAAAAAAATAAATAAAAGCAGCAGAATCATATTAAAAAATTACAGAAGCTACAAGCTGTTAATGGAAAATAAGTAAAGGATGAGAGTTATTATTATTTTCCACATGCCAAGCAAATGTTCATTATGCAACAAACCTTTCAAGATCAGGCAGCCACCCAGGAGGCTGAGTGAATTAATTGTCCAGCTGTGAGAGAAATGAAAGAGAGGTATCTGTGCCTGTTCCCCCACACTCTGCCTCTGCACTGGAGAGTCTGCTTTAAGGAAGGGCTAGCAGGGGTTTTGTTGGTTGTTAGCTCACCTGCTGGGGCTTTCATTTGATTTGTTTATGTTTGTTTTGCATAACATTGTGCAAAGTATCACTTGCACATCATTTTGCTTCTCCTTAGCTGATGATTAAAATAGAAATTAATAGGATAAATGGGATTTATAGAGCGCTAATAAGGAGTCTTACTTGTTCCAGCTGGTTTTGTTTTAATAAGAATGCCACTAACCAGTAGAGACATAAAATCACTAAAGTTGAAAAGAACGGCATGAGGTTTTGGTTTTGGGGTTTTTTTTTTTTTTTTTTTTGTAAGAAAAAATGGAGACAGCTATCATCATCATCAGAAAAAAAAAAAAAAAAACCTAAAAACATTGGTAATGAATTTCATAAACCAAAAGAGAATGAGATATTACAGCAATGTCAGTCACAAGCACTCCTTTGGTTTCAATAGAATTATATTTTAAATTAGCTAGGCCCTGCTACATAAGCTATTTCAAGAGGTAAATTCAGTACATTTTGATCCTATGAGACATTTGGTTATCCATGCATTATAGCTTACTAAATATAAAAACTAAGTTTCTGTAAAACATTTAAATAATTTAAAAAATACAGTGTTTTTTCATCCATGCTTAACTGAACAAACACATAATTTTTGTATCTGCAAAATATGTGACCTATTAGTTTTTCAGCATTAAAGGCGAAATGAGAATTCTCTGCCTGTTTGCATGCTAAATTCAGTCTGTTTGATTTTTCAGAAGTTGACTGCTGTTATGGGCTTTATGCATTGACTTTATGGCATTCGGAACATCCTCTTTATTTGTGTAAAAGAAGCTGGTACTTCAGGTATAAAGAAGTTTCTTTTGGAAGTAAATTCAGTCTGTTTGATTTTCAGAAGTGTGACTGCTTTTACACACATTATGCATTGACTTTATGGCATTCAGAACATCTTCTTTATTTGTGTAAAAGAAGCTGGTACTTCAGGTATAAAGATGTTTCTTTTGGAAGTAAGGATGGAAACTGGCTTAGAGTTTTGAAAAATACAGGAAAAAAATGCAGTAGGTAGCATGTTACCATTGAAATTATAAAAAAAGTTAGCAGTGCTGGAACAGATGTCTGATCCTCTTTCAACTGTGTTTCTTTCCAAGACACGTTAAATTTTAATCTGCATCTTAACAAAATTAAATAATAAATTCCTGTTCTACTAAGTCAATGGCAAAAATTCAGCTCATAACTTTTCATATTAAAATTGGGGACCATATCTTCTTAGTGTGGTCTAAATACAATTGTGACTTCAGCATTAGCATAAATGGTCTATATAAACAGTACTCTGCCTTACATTGCAATGGACTACAGCAGTGAACAGTAGATCTGCAGCTGTACATGTCAACTAATGCTATACACAAGATACTGTCATACAAATGGCATAACGTAACAGAAAATGGCATATCATAGGTTATTACTGGCTCACTGACTCAAAAAAAGGAAGAGGAGATGTTAATTAAGCCCAGTGATGGTTTAGAAGAGGAGACCTGCAGGGAAAGGGGAAAATATACAGCTAGATAATGTCTCGAAAAAAGCTAACATGAAATGATTCCCTTCTGCCCCTAAAGAGAAAATCAGGTCTTTGACAAGAACAGTCCATTAACTGATGTGACCTGATGAGGCTTATTAATGCTGCTGGCTATATTATTAAGACAAATGAGAGGCAGAGAAGCCAGGACTGTACAGGCAAATGGATCCCACCTGGGTGGGTGCTCTAGTTTAATTCTTTTTACACTGCATGAGTAAACCAAATGTCAAAGTTCAAGAGAGCCAGTCAAGCAAATGATGGGATTATAGTTCAGGATGAAAAGACAGAGGAGGGTGGGGAGGAAAGATGAATGCTTTTTCACCAGATGAATTATAAACAAATGTAATCTTTCTTGATAAAGTGTTTAATTCTCCTCCCTGTCTCAGGTCATTTAACACACACTTACATGGTGAAAAAAAGAAGTATTTTTTCAAAATTACAGTTCTTACCTCATATTTTAAAGTGTGTGTCAAAATAATTACTGAATCTATTACATTTTCCCTAGTGCATGAAAGAGTAGTTTTGTTTTAAAACCAGTTACAGAAATGGGTGGAGGAAAATGCAGCCTAGATTTCTCTATGACAGGAAAGGAAAACAGTATTAGAATATACAAAAGCTGTAATTGGTTGGTTTTTTTTTTTTTTTTCAATTTCTGATGCTCAAACTAAACCCAAACATTTAAAATCACGCAAATTCTACGTGAATTCTCATAACAATCAAGTAAGATGATTGCTTTCTGCCCTTCATAGACAGAAACTTATAACCAGCAAAATAAAAAAATCATGGAGACTGTTGTTGAAAGCTTATTCATCAAAAGAAGCAGAGAAGAATCAAATGTATTTAGTTTACATTGAAATGTGTTTGGTAGCCAGGGAGGCTGCAGGGGTGGTGGCTTCTGTCAGAAACTAGCAGGAGCTGCTCCCATGTTAAACAGAGTCAGTTCCAGACAGCTCCAAAACAGACCTTCCACTGGCCAAAGCTGAGCCCATCAGCAATGCTGGTGGCACCGCTGATAAAAGTGTGAAAGGGTAAGAACAATGCACTGCAGCTTTGAGAGAGAGGAGCAAGAAAAATGTGAGAGAAACAACTATGTAGACATCAAGGTCAGGGAAAAAAAGAGAGAGAGGAGGTGCTCCATGTACTGGGGCAGACATTCCCCTGTTGCCCATGGAGAAGACAAGGGTGAGGCAGCTGTCCCCTGGCAGCCCATGGAGGGCCACTCTGGAGCAGACATATGCCTGCAGCCCATGGAGGATGCCACACTGCAGAAGGTGGATGTGATGTGAAGGAAGATGCAGCCAGTTGAGAGCCCATACTGGAGCAGGCTTCTAGCAGGACCTGCAGCCAATAGAGAAGAAGCAGGATCAGGTTTTCTGGGAAAAGCTGTGGTCTGTGGGGGACCCACACTTCAGCAGTAGGTTCCTTAACAACTGTACCCTGAGGAAAGAACCCATGCTGGAGCAGATCTTGAAGAACTGTAGCCTATGGAGAGAGACTATGGAGGAACAGTCCATGAAGGACCCCATGTTAGAACAGGGGAATGGTGTGAGGAGGAAGGAGTGGCATAGAGGAGCTCTTCTGAACTGACCGTAACCCCCATTCCTCATCCCTCATCCATGGTTATGTCTTCATAGCGCACACTGCAAACCACTGCATAAGCTTTTATTTCAGTAAATATCTTGTTTGGGTTTTTTGCCCTGGATTTTTGGTTTGGTTTGTTTTTTTCATTAAAAGCCTTTAATATGGATTAGCCTTTAACTGAAATCCACACTCAGTCTCCATTTCTTTTTTCACATGCATTCCTGTATTAGAAAATCAATAAAAATTCTCAAACTAGTACGTACATGTGTAAAATATATTAAAGTAATAGTATATACATGAGAATTCTGTAATCAGACAAAGGAAAAAGGAAACACTGAAATCTTTTAAAAGGGATCAGCATTAACTCTGTTTGGGTTTAGTATTTACTTATTCAAGAAGTTGGGTAATTGCCAACAACACATATATCAAAAAAACCCCAACCTGGTGACCTGCTAATAAACTCTAAATCCTGAAATCAATGCCAGGCAAAGGGCTACTCTCTAATCAAGCCAACTAAAGGATTTTATAGCTTTCAGCCACTTTCAAAAGCACAAGAGGCCAGAAAGTGCACAGAAATACAGAGTTTCAACTCTGTTGGCATAATGAGCAAAACCACTGTATGTGTCTTTAGTAAACACATCAGTGAAAAAGCATAGAAATCAGGTGTTGGTTCAGCACAGAAACATGATTTAAGCAGCTGTAACTTTCCATGACTGTTTTATGTGTCTATCTGATGTATTATCAGTTCACAGAACCAAAGATTAATGAAGCAGAACAGCCATTTTTTCTCAAATTGAGATGTGCAAATCTGTACAATTAATTACTTTTCCAGGTGAATTTGACTTATTTTTACCCTTTAAGTCAGTGGATTTATGGAAGTGGCTATGTTTTCCAGCATCTAAAATCTGTTAGGAAAACTGACTAAGGAATCAAGCAATTTTTGAACTTCTGTAGCAGGTTAATTAATTTATTTTTTTTAAGGACTAGATGCATAATCAAGGCAGTTTTTTCTAATCTACTTTTCTCTTTAGACCTGGCTTATTTATAACAGTCTTTTAAACAGAGACGGACAAAGCAGCGAAGAGCCATTAAATTCGTACAGAACTAATTACACTCTAAAAGCACAAGTTTAAAACAAACTTGCTACATGCAAGCAGTAGGTGTACCCTTAACACATTTAAATTTTGAGTATTGCATCAGGATGTTACTTGAACACTTGAGCTGTAAAGAATTTTCATTTTCCCAGCTGGACACACATAGTTATCCTAATGTCTTGCTATTGAACAGGGTTAGATACCTATTCACCCAGAGACTGTTCATGTACAAAGAATGTGAAAGAACTAAATGTGGGTACCTTCCTTAAAATGCCTAACTGATATGAACTGAATGTGTTCAATTGTCAGTGTTTTTTCAAGGGAATTAACCAAACTACCGCTGTCAACCTTGAAAAAACTATCCATGATCTGAACAATTGCATTCCTTTGACAGCTGCATGACTAGATGTGATTTCATGGCATTCAATAGTTCATTTTAATGAGATCCCAATGATTGGCATTAGTCTTCATTTCTTTATCACTGACAGCCAGTTAAGTGTATGAGGATGAAGTAGGGTAAGATACTGCTGAATTAACTTTAGAGTTAGGGGGAGGAAATGCATCTCAATATGACATTGCTGTGTCTCCCAGATGTAATATTCTGCAAGTGGACTCCTCCAGGGCAGTAGGACAACCCTGTGAGTGATGATTTAAGGTACAGAAAAGCAGCCTGCATGTTTGGGCTTTTTACTCAGCACACCTGCACACTAAAATTGAGCTGATACTGGCTGAAATCCTTAGAAAACTAAGCAAAGTGGTTCACTTTTCTTTTTTTTTTCTAAAAAAAAAAAAGAAAGAGAACTTCTTAGCTTGAAATCTGAATTTCATTATTTGTGGAGCCATTTTACTATGTATCGTTGAGTCTTCACAGTGTTAATAGATAAAGCCTTTTCCCTTCAGTGCAATACTTGAATTTTATTCAAAGATGGTATTTTTTATTTATGAATCTTGTTCAGGGGGAAAAAATGGACTTTTAATTCAAGCTTCAAATGTGCTGCATGACTACTTAGCTAACACAACACATGGGAATAGTAATTTCCATCAAGTGAAGCAAAAATGACTGAAACTATATGAAAAATGTTACAAGAGCTTTTTTGACAGGCTTGATCACTGATGTGGAAAATGAGAGGTAAAGAAGGCAATGTTAAAAATAAAGAATTTCTAGTTACCACTAAAAACTGTTCTGAGTTGTCTTGTTCTTTGCACAGAACTATCTGGTGTTTTATAGAACACTCTACGCAATTTGAATTGAAGGCACAAGAAAATAATATCTTTTGCCATGCCTGAAATAAAGTGCATTATCTTATGGCAAACACCATTACAAATGGTGGTGTCCAGTACTGGCTTACTCAGGAATTAGATCATGCACTATGCCCTGAATATATATTATGTAGTAGATAGCATTTTTTCCTCCAGAGTACTGCTGCAGTACTGGCCAAACCTTAGGGCACATTGTTTCAATACACATATAGGCGTGTTCTGTGTGTAATAGATTTTATCATGTTAAATTGTGTTTTAGAGGTTCCTCTATCTTTATTCACACTGAGAAATAGATCACACTTCCATTTATGCTTCATTAGATTCAGGCTGAAGTTTATAAGAGTGGCAAAATCTAACAGTGTGGAGGGAATGCAAGAGCTTTTTCAGCTCTGCAGTCCTGTTTCATAACCAGGCTTTGTTACCAAGCAGCGAACCAATCTAGCACTGTCTGAGCTAGATGTATTAAATCAGATCAGCTGCCCTTAAGCTTTATCCAAAGAAACAAAATAAGAATAATTAGGTAAACAATGCATCATCAGGGAGCACTTTCTGCCTGACCACTGAACATGAGGTGATACTGCTATGTATACAGAATACAGGTAGGAGCAGTTTATTAAAAGTTTAGTCCAAAGGGTAGTAATACTCCCATTGATTTTACAGAGGTTAGATTGGACAAGATAGGGTTGAGATTAGAGCAAATGAAGGAAAGAAAAAATAAAAGCCTTTTGGAAACATGCGGGGTCTACCATAAAAGTAGTCAGTGAGATGTGTTAAAATCTTGGAGGAATCATGGCTATACTAGGTCCATCTGTCCAGGCTCTGATAGTACAAGTGGGCTGCCAGTGTTGCCCAGTGCCGGACACAGCCGATCCCAGCCGGCTCCAACGGCCCCACCCCAGGGCAGAGCTGAGCCCCTCAGCCGCGGGCGGGGGCCCAGGGGAAGGACACCGGC
>NW_009934114.1:21843-34942 GCF_000696875.1 Nestor notabilis | reverse complement strand
CCGGCAGAGATGCCCCTGCGGCACCGGGAGGAACCCTGATGAGGTGGGTGAAAGTATTGAGTAGGGAGTGGTAGAGAGGGGCTGGTATCAATTGACTGGAACACTGGTTTTGTCTTTGTTTCTCACCATCCTACTCCATTTTTAATGGCAATACATTCAATTAATTTTCCCGAGTCAGTTTTGCCTGAAACAGTAAATGGTCAGTGATCTCCTTTCTTCATCTCACTCCACGATCTTTTCCATCTATTTTCTCCCCCTGTCCTGTTGAGGAGGGGGAGAGAGAGTGTCTGGGTGGGCATCTGGCAGAAGGCTGAGGTCAACCTGCCACAGCAGCCTAGCAAGAAGCAAGGACAGACGAGGCAGGAAAACAAACAAATTTAAGGAAGGAACTTGGTAAATCTGAACTAGATGATCTTAAGGTCCTTACAACCCTAAGCATTCTATGGTCCTATGATTATGTGATTCTATGATTCTGTGATGTAAGTTGATATAATCAGTATTTCACTCATTGATCTAAGAGGGCTCTGCTCTTAGGGTGTTGAGGGCTCCCTGGGTGGATAATGGCAGGGCCTGGCAGCCAGGGTCCACCCCCACCCAGCCAGGAGCAGGGCAGCCCAGCGCGCACCAGGGCAGCCCCAGCCCGGGCATTGGGCACTTCCCTGGGGATGGGGACTGGCTGAGGACAGGACAGGATGTGGACTTGTGAGTGGTCTCAGCTCAGTGGGGCCTATACCCAGGAAGAGCAGGGCTCTGGGGAGATGGAGACTGGCCCTACTTCAGGGTCACTGGTGCATGGGCTTATCCCAGTGCATGGTTGTCAAGTTAAATGGACAAGAACACCGTAACAGAAATCATTATCTGTCTGCCCAAACTTGATAGCAAAAATTAATAATGAGATTTTTGAAAATATTTGCATTGCTAATGATTTATTTTCCACTAACTGAAGAACAAAAGAAAACCAGAAAAGTTCAGGAGGTGTTTTTCTGCTCTAGTTTTCATATTTAGTTGTGTTTCTGCCATGCCTGAGAGTCAACTCATAGAGAATGCAAAAAGTTTAAATCAAATTTACTAACAAATAAAAATCAAATAATAAAACTAGCCAGTGGAATTGCATAAGAGGAGCCTAGACTTTGTCTCTCCATTTTGAGGCCAGCAACTGAAATCAAGTCTCCAGACAACCTAAACGAATACTTGAAGTCCCTGCAGTAATGATAAGGAGAAGACTGCTGAAAACAGAGCTCCTGATTCCCCCATGCCTATGTTCCTGACATGAAACATGGTAAGAAGATAGTGGACATGACTCCCAGGTGCTTCACTGGATGACTTCTTTGTAGTCATCGTACAAAACCCCTTTCTTATTGTTGTGTCTGGCGACAGTGTGAATGCACTGCAGCTGGATGTGTGACTTTTACAGCAAAAATTCATTTAGAAAGCCCTGCTGGGAAGCAGTTTCACTCCATCCAGCAGTATACAAAAGACAGCTCATCATGCCTATCTGCACAAAATTTAGGCTTCAGGAGCAGCAATATCCTGATGTAGGTCAGCCTGCCATTGTGTTTCTGCAGGACAGAAGGATAAAACCCATCATATCTTTTCTAATACCACAGCCTTGATTTAAAGGCAGTTACCTGCATTCTGGCTTCTATGGAGTGGTTAGAACAGGATATTTTTTAATAAAAGACATTTGAATCTCGTACATGAGCCATATTTTTCCTATACATAATATTCCATAATGATCTGTAAGGCTCTTGGGTAATGTAGAGGAATAAGTCATGGCTAAAATACGGATCAGAACTGTGCCTGCCCCAGGCTTTTTGGAACAAGAAAATAAACACCTCTAGCATACCACCCACAGTTGTTTCTCTCCTAATATGCCCCCAACATCTTGGAATGCAAAGCAATTTTCCCCCAAGAAGACTATCAGGGTAATATCTTTGAGCTGAGAGACAACCAGCCTATTTCAAATGGAAGCAGCAGAACAGCCGAGCTATCTCAGAATGAAGTGGTCCCTTCAGTCTTGCAGTTCATGCAACAATGCTAAAAACCAGACATATACGCATAAATATAAATACATCAGACAGAAATAATCTAACTCCAGTGCCACCCCAGGTGACTAACAATGAATTTCTCAGTCAGTAAGTATAGATCACCAAATAGAAAGCTTTTTTTTCTTCAGTTTGATGCAACAAACCCCCTTGGCTCTATCAAATAAACACAATAGTAAAGATGATGTATTGAAGCTTTTCAGTACAAGGATAAAAGCTATCTTGTTTTGACACAAGTGTATGGAATTTGTTGTTGTGCTGTGACTTTCTGCTCTCTCTAAAATACTGTTTCTCAGTAGTTTAAACTCTTTATTCAAATCAAGTTATTAATTTTGCTATATGTTTACTATGTTTAAAATAAAAGAGTATATCAAGAGTGTGTATGTGTGGTGTGACTCTGCGGAAGGTGTGGCTCTGCTTTACTGAGTAAAATTGGATGTATCTTTTCTGGTTTTCCTGGAATATCCAAAATAAAATAGGTAGAGTTATGAATTTATAGGAGCAAGATCTTCTTTTCATTTTGTGCAGAAGTACATGAAATGCCCATACCTAACTGAACTATATGCCTGCTGTGGCCAGTGTGTTGGTGCAAGTTTAGCATGAATAAATAAGCTGTTAACAATGGGTAGTAGCTGTCACATTTGCAAATGACATTGACAAAACTAATAAAATGCTGTAAGATACATCCTTGGGTATCCTGATGAATTTTAAATACAAGAAACGAATGTTCTGCCTATCAACTAGGAAGGAATATATAGCTCACTGCAACACAATCAGTCCCCTGCAAAATCTTACTGTATTAGCAATTAACTCTTAAGTAAGCATAGAATGCAATCTTCATTCTGCAAAAGGAAGGTAAGAATTACAAGCTACAATGTGTTTATTTTATATGTATATATGGATGCACATATGTACACATACAGAAAGATCTTAATAGAGCCATTTATAATCCAAGTCCCATACATTTTTTTTTTTATAATCAATATGTTGTAACATGTTCTGTTAAATTACATGCACGACTTTTTTTCTCAGTAAGCAGCATTTGGACTTTATTTATGAAAACCAGTCTATTTTTACATACACATTATAAAACATTATCAGATAATATATGCAAGAGCAGTTCCTTTAAAAGCTTAGGTACTGGAAAAAAGAGGAGAAATTGTAATAAAGCTACTCACTGATTAACAGGATAAGAAGTAAGCATGTTTTGGTGACACATGCCTTTTCTTATGTATTATAGGAATAACTCATTTGCTTATGACATGAGTAATGTAATATTTATAAGTTCATATGCTTAAAATATGAATTCTTTTTCTTTCAAATTATCACATTTGTAACAAAAGATGTGATGGCTCAATGCATTCTTCTCATTTACTACTTCCAACAATAGAAGGATTTAAATGGTTGGCTTTGCTTTGAATTTCTTAAGTTTTAACATACATAGTTGGAATCTTTAATGTTGAAGTTTTCTTTGAGCTGCCCTGGTACCGAATAAAGAACATCATAACTAAGTTAGATTCTTACCAGGTATTTTGTCAGCTACAATCTCAAGCATAATATGAAAAACCCTATGAATGTCAGAGGCAATGAGACTAATTCTTGAGAAATATAATAGATAACATTTCTATTTCTCTTTAAAAATCATTCTCTGAGTATTTTTTGTGGTTGCTCTGTAATCTCAGCTCTCAGTAATTTAATTATGTAATGACTCACTTCAGAGCATTTTGAATGGGATAATAGATCCCTGTGGACAGCACAGGATGAGTAGAGGCCAGCAGTCCTTTGACTTCAGTTTCATAATTCATTGGGCTTTAAGTGGACTTGTGGATTCATTTTCCTGATTGGCATTGTCTGCAGATGAACCAACTCAGATGAAAAAAGTTCATGAACTATATCTGTAGCTGGGTGGCAGGCAAATTTGAAAGACACAGGAGGGGACGGATGTAAGCATTACAAGTCTGGAAATTATTTGATGGTTTCTTCATATTCCAAACCATTAGGCATGAAACACTGGAACCATTTTTAACCCTATTGTCACTTGGTCTCATTTTTAATATGTCTTTCCTTTGCCAGAAGCCAGATGTTTTTTGGTTGCTACTAGGCAAAATTTCTTTGAGTTGAAGCAGTTTTTAAAAGCAACACGAGGAGGATGGTGCAGGCCAGCAATGCTGTACCTTACAACAGTTGCATCTGGGTGATTTCCAAAGCTATGTCTGCCATGAAAAAAAAAGGCTTTATCAGCTCTGTATCCACAACATGCCTTTTACCACTTAGTTGCATACCACGTGAAAAATTATCTACTTTATTTTCAATCTGTTCACTAAAATAATTTTTTGTCTCCTAGTTCTTCTATTGTGAAAAATAGTGATATTACTTTTCTGTTTATTTCCTGCATGACAGTTCTAATTTTATAATTTCTTAAATATTATCGTCATTCATTTCTTTTCCATATTGAAAAATCCTACCTTTTTAAATCACCTAAGATGGGTGCTATTCAATATCTTCGGACACTATTCTTGGTTTCTGTGTGCTTTCTTTATTTTTCCTGTGGGACTGGACTGTTTCGCTGAGTAGTAGAAATGTGGAATCACTCTGGGTTTTCCAAGCAGCATAACGACAGTTTTTAATTCGTTTGCTGTTATTGCCTAATAATTCTTAGCACCAGATTTATTTATGTTGGTTTTGATAACTTCTTAGCAGATCTTTAGATAGAAAAAGTGACTCAAAATAGTAACAGTTTATCCTGAGCTCATCGTAAAGGTGCATTTTGGGTTGGTTTTGCTTTTGCTCATTACCTTGCATTTATTTCAGTTTCATCCACAACTTCTGCACTAAGTATCCATTCACTGCTTTGCAACATTCTTCGCGGTTTGCTTTTCTAGATCATCTTTGACTGTATCAAACAACTGCAGTCCTACCATAATGCCTAACTGCACTCTTTACACTCAGAAATATTCCTATACTGTTTTTTTCTGTTCTTAAGTGTTTAAGATGATGTCATTCCGTAAAAGGTTTGATAAAGGAACTTATCAAAAGCTTATTGCAAATCCAAGTGTACTAAATCAGCCAGATTATCCTTATGGAAAGGCTTGTCGACACCTTGAAGAATTAGTCTCCTATATAAACTAGATTTACTTTTTCCTCACAAATCGTATGAATTGCTGTGTCTACTTGATTTTGCTGTTTGTAACAGTTTCTAGGCACTTATTAAGAATACTTGAAGAATAGAACAGTCAGGTTTTGAATTTTTCTAGCATTTTCACCCCAAGTTCTTAAAGCACTTAAGAAAAAGGGATTTTCAAAGGTGGACATTATAGTTGAGCTCCTCAATCATCTCATTTTAAGGTTTCAGATTATTAGGAGAAAACATCACTAGGAAGCTTCAGCATCTTTCATTTTAGCATCTTCTGTTTAGTGTATATTGGTACATGGAGACAGCTGATTTCAGGCAAGCATATTTGAACAGTTGCTACTAATGAGTTACACACTAGAAGAAATACAAGTTACTTTCTAATAGGTATGTGTTAGGGTATTTGCTTAAGGACAGATAGGGAGTCAATGGCAGAGACTAGAAAAGATTGTTTCTGGATGTATCACTGTTTCTTTTTCATGGAACAGATTTTCACTTTTATTATACTAAGCTCAAGGAACTAGTTTACCTCTACCATCAATCTTCTTACTAGCAAAATGTTTGTCCTTGATTCTACATCATTATATATACAAAGAATTTCTTATCACTAAGTGAACTACCATTTCATGTCCATTATTACTGGATCGAATACAGTTATTCCACTTTCCTGCATGTATTGTGAAGACACCCTTTACCATGTTGCGAAAAAACTGTATCAAGGACTTTTGCTCACCTGTGAATCTTCTATTATATATAGCTGCAAATAGGAATTATTTATTAATACATATTAATATTAATTAATAGAAATATTTATTTCTATATTAATATAGCAGAAGTTATTTATCCAATTTCTCTCAGAAATTATTAAATTTTATCTTCCCCTTAGTTAGACTGTCTCTCAGACTTCATTTATAAAACCTCATAGATTATCCTTTATTTCTATTCATACCATTTCTGTCATCAGCTGGATGACAGTTTTTCTCAGCCTTGTGTAGATGCTAAGGTCCCTGAGGTAGCAAATCTCAACTGGTGTTTATTCAGCACCAAGGAGTTCAGGTCCTGATCATCCAGAAATTCTTTAGGCAATAGTGCAGTATAAATAAATAATTTTCAGGGAATTTCCCATTTAGCAAAGCCATTCTCGTTTCTGGTCTTCAGAGTACATAGAAGTCCTGTACGCTCAGAGCCCAGTGGTATGATTTGTTCACATTTTTTTTTTACAACAGATTATAATCATTCTGCATTACCAATAGAATGGTCTTCTGCTTAAAAAAGCTTTTCTCCCCTTTTGGCCTTTATCCCTTACATGGCTGATATTATTGTCACCATAGCTTTGTTTTACTTGGCCATTTTCTTTGGTTTTTGATTGTGAAATATCTTGGCTCAGGTTTCACTTTACAGAAGTGCAAGCAACATTGCTAAACTTTAATTGCATGATGAGAGGAGGTGAGAATTTAAGCTGTATTTTACATAAATCAAACCAGACAAAAATAGACTTACATTCTATACCCAGACAGAACAAGTTTACTTTGATGAGTTCTGTAGAAAGATTTTGATAGCTGCTGAGGCATGATGGTTTTCCACTCGAATCTGGAAACACCACCAGTGATGTATCAAGGATGGAAGCTGGAAATGGAATGCTGTGCTATATTTTTTTTTCTTTTTTAAATTGGATAGGTCTGTTTACAGGAATACTTGTCAGATCCTCAAATAAGAAACTCAGGATGTAATTAGGAGCAGACAGGAATGTGGTGATCAGACTGACTCTCTTTGGCACTGCCATCATGCAGGTTTTCTGTAATATCACTAAAGTGAGATTACAAAGAGATTTAATGTAAAAAAGCAGCCATTTGGTGCTAATCATGTTTTTATTTCTTATTTCCATTTCAAACATGAACAATAGCGACCTTGAACTGAAATGCTCAGCATTTCATAATAATTTTATAACCAAATAAATTTACCATGATATTTCTATTAAAAAGCCTGTCAAGAATGAGATGCTTCTTAGCAGTACCAGGACCATACAGACCACAACATTCTGGATGATCAGGACCTGAACTTCTTGGTGCTGAATTTCTATTTTCTATTTTCACACACACACAAGCTAAACAAAGTGGAAGCAATAAAATCATATTGAATTCACCTAATCTGAAATTTGGTTAGATGTGAAAGAACTGGAAAAGAGTCAGAAGTTGTTTTGGTATGTGCCTCCTGACAGAAACTTTCTCCAGTGTCTTGTCAGCTCTGCCAATATTTTGTGTGGATAGAAATCAGCAAACGTTATGACACATCACTGTTTTCACCTGAAGCCCTTTGTGTAGCTATTGTCACTGTTCTTGCAATGTGTAATCTTTATCAGAAAGATTAAAATTCTGCTTCAGAAGTGAGGAAATTGTAGCAGGTTTTCATTACAAAAGTATAGTCCAAATATATAGTCCATAGTCTGCATTTGTTCCTGCAAAACAAACTTAAGTATTTTCAAAACCTGTATGTAAAATCAGCAAGTCAAAAACCTAAGCATACCAGTGGGAATTTGCATGTACATAACTGACCCAGCAATGTGGGTATTTACAATATCAGCCTTAGAAATTACCACTAGCTGAATAGTGTAAATAAATACAAAGAGAAATAACTAACTTTAAAATGTTCCTTTCTCCACTTTTTTTTTTTTTCTGAATTTCATAGTCTATCACCATTATTTATCACATATAATTTATGTTCTTATTACCTGTAATGGGAATAGTAGTAACATATTGCAGTACTAATTCATAAAGCTTTACAATAATAATAATACAGTACTGGAAATATCTGTCCTATATCACTATGGATAGTATGACTTACCTCTGATAATTTCACCAGTAATTGTATCTATCTGCCCGCTGATATTTGCTAGCTATCTACTCTAATAGCCTTCCATTGTTCTTCATGCTTCCAACAATCCCCTTCCCTCCTCTACAAGTCTTTGCTTAAGACAGAAATTCCTTAGGCAAATAGTGTCATTTTATATGTGATATAGGACACTAGGGTTTTGGCCAATATAAATGCTTGATAACAATAAGATTGTTCAAGTTATCATAGAAGCTGATTTGAATTTCATATTATGCACTGGAAAAAGGTAAGGAATTCATCTGTGATAAATGTTTGCCCCAGAGTAAAAAATGAAGATTAGTGCACTTGGCATCTGATACCACTGATAAGTATTTCGATTTTGCAGAGTGATTAAATGTTATTCCTAGATTGCCCTGACATTCTTAAGATAAATTATCATACTACAGTGCTTCAAGCATCCAGCAAAAAAAGGGAGCTGATGGGGGTAGAAAAGAAAGAAAATATGAAGCAATAAAGGAGGATATATAGTGAATAATGCATAACTCATGTTTTCAGGATCACTCAGCCCAGGAAAGAACAATACTCTTTTATCCCAAAATACTTAGTAAGCAGTCAGTAACTGTCAGAAACTATGATGTGTGATTATGATAAAGGAATACTTTAACTGGGAGATCCCCATCTAATGTCTTGCTCTGAAGTCAATCTTCTACATCCATTGTAAAGTGCTTTGACCAATTAGTAATGGATTTGTCCTTGCAGATTTTGATGAGAAGTTCTATCCTGGACTTGGTCAAGGAACAGTAATTCTAATAGACTTTCCATCAAATTTAAAACAAGTGACTTAATGTTCTGAGGAAATTACAAGAAAAAAAATAAAGACAACATGAAGTGAGAGCTGGAGCATCTTTTTGTTTTCATTTTTAAATAACACTACATAGGATAGAATATGCTTATGAGGTGCTGGTTTCCGATCTGCTTTAGGAGTCTGAGCATCTGTTCCATGTACAAGATTTGAGAGGTTTACTTTGCCTTTCGTTTCCTTCTCTCAGAAAACTGAATGCTATATTTGAATTAATTAGTCAATCAGTTAACACTTAAAGGATCCTTTGGCATCCTACATTAAAAACATTCCCCGTACGAAACTACTAAAACAAAGTCTCAGGACAGACAAAACAGAACTGACAGACACCTTGTTCACAGGGATGTTCCCTCTATAGGTCAGGTTTGAAATATTTTGGAGACATACAACAGAAGAAATGGCACCAGTTTCTGATTTGATGCTTTATGACAAAAACAAGTAAGAAAGAACATTATTCTTTTATTATCACCAACATTATATATGAGTTGCTTTTCAGAGCTGATAATCTGTTTCATAAAGAAAGGTATTTTCAGTTTTAAGGGGTTTTAATAGTTATGGCAGCTAGAGATTAAAAAATATTTTAATATTTTAATCTCTGAATCATACTCCTCCGAATTACCATTTCCCCAAAATTTCCAAAATTTTGTAGCACAAAGCATTGAAACTGGAAAATGAAAGCTTGATCAAAACCAGTAAGTTCAAAGAGGTTGCAGATAGTACAGTTTGTGAGTTGCTTTTGCTCCTTTTTGAGAAATCCAAATATGTCTTCATAACATAATCAAGATGTGTAAATTTTCATATATCATTAGCACTTCAAGCATAGTTTTAAATCAGCAGGCCTACAATAACACAAAAAATAGTTTGCTTAGTGAAAGTGAATTTTACTTTTTGTACACAACTAGAATTTATTTTTGCCCAAATCAAATCATATCATGAAATTGGTTGTATGATATGTTGTGCTTCAGACTTTAAAACAGGGCTGAATTTTACTTCTGGGTGCTTTGTCCCCAAATCAATTCCAGAAGATACAGGAAAGAATTACTTTTAAACATGGAACATGGATAATGATTCAGATTTTAAGTGAATAATGTACAATCTTCATAAAGTCAAGAACAATCTGCTTTGTAACAAGACAATGTGGCTGTTAACGGTGTGTGCTAAAAATCACAGCATTCCTCAGAATTGTGTTTAGACCGTATGCCTGGCAGATGCATTCAGACTGACCCATTCTTATCCAGAATTCTAGCATAAGATGTGCAGTCCAGATACTTGAACTGTCCACTTATTTCCGTATACTTTTATTGGGCTTTCCATTGACCTCACCAGCTATTTGGACATGAAACATTTATAATGACAAGGTCCACTCTGAAGGTCCCATGGACCCTGATTTTATTCAGGCTTGTCTAGGAATCTAACACCTTTCAAGCTCTGTGTGCCTGAAGAGTCCTAATTCAAATGTCATTTTTCCCTTTCAAGGTTGCTTTGCTGATGAGGATGTTTCTGCAGGTGCTGACTGCCCACCACTTACAGTAAGCTCTATTGCACATACTTCCAGAACAAACCAAATTTAGAGGCAGCTGGTGAGGAAAGAGTTCATTGCATCTTCAGGGCTTTCTTGATTAATTAAAAGTTGAGGTGTGTTGGTGGACTTGTGAGGAGTCACATGACACAAAAATGCTACACAGTATTGTAAAGCCCACAGCAAAAGGCTACTAAACTCTCAATCAAAGCTTTCTAGCTTTTGAAGGTTCTTTGTACCTAAATATAAATAATAAAATCACCACATACAGAAGGAGTAGAATGGACTTCAAGCAATCTGAAATTTAATCTAACAAAACTACCCGTATTATTATTAAAGGATAGTAAGCTTTCCCAAGAAAAAAAACAAACAACCCAAAACCCATGAACAAAAAAAACCTGCCCCCTCAAAAAACCCACCCAAACGAGTTCAATGAATCTTAGACATGAAAGATTATCTGAAATCTTTAGAAACATACTTAAGAAAGTTTAAAAACTTCAAATGAGGATTCCAAACAAAAACCACAAAAGCATTAATTCCTCCCCCGAACTTGCATTTAGATTCATGATGATAATATTTGTCTTGAAAATATTACCTTACCATAGTAATTTCTTTGTGGGGCGAGGCACGTGTGGGTATTGTATAGTATAGTGCTACACAATTTAAACTGGCCTGTGGAAAATAGAGTAGAGTAAGTAGGCTACAATAATGCATTTTCATTTCCTATCAATCCTTAGCATTGTTTTTGAATTTTATGTCTTGGAAGGAAGGACTTGCATGCAACAAGCTCCTTGTTAGCCGTTATTTTCTAAGATGTAATTTGTTGGTAAAGCCTATTAATTCCTTTGAGGAAGAATGTGCACTTCATTGGATGCGCCTGAGCTTCATGCCTGTGAATGACCTTGCCTGTTTCTTCTGTGTCAACTTAGGATAACAACCCTGGCTGTTAGCACCAATCTGGATTCATAGATGTGCAATTTCCTAACTCACTCATGTGGATAACATATTCATCCTATAATGCTGTATTTCAGTTTCAGGACAGTGATGGTTAGAGTGGAATAGTTGCCACAAGTAAAAGTAATGAACCGTTTAGCAGTTATACTGCAGTCTGTTGCAAAGTATTTCTCAGTCTCTCTCTCTCTCCCTACCCATCTGTAGCAATAATCATGCAAGACAGTCTTTGAAACAGTGACACAATTGAGTGACTATACCTGGCATTAAAATCAAGATAAAGTTACCATATACCATTTCTGACATTGACCTCATTAACACTGCCATATCGTGTCTGATTCATAAAGACAGTGTTTTTTGATAGTTACATTTCTTTGGTGAGTATACGACACAGGAGTGAAGAGAAAATAACCCATTCTAGTTGTGATGAGGAATACAATAACCCATCACCATAGCAAACAGCATATTTTATTTGAAAAATACGAATAAAAGGTTTTGTCCCTTTTGTTTATTAAAAGAAAATGTAACAATTTCTATCAATAACACTTGCATAAGGAGGTATACTTTACATTACTCTTTTGTTAAAAAAAATAGATATATTTTTGGAGACTTTGGAAAAATAAGGATGGCCCAATACTTGCAACACACTCCTTATGTTCCTTAGAATGCACCGTGCCATTTATATGTACTGCAAGTACAAGGTCTTAGCACTTTATAGTCCACAAAATATCCCTACGCAGCATAATTTTATCTTCTCTGCATTTAGTATATTTCCTTTGTTATCCTTTTTTGTGAGACTATGAGTTTGCTTAATTCCAGGCTGGTCCAATACTTAGATTTTTTAAAGAATGATTTTACAAAGCCTTAGACCACAGAAATATGTAATTCCTTTTAAATACCAATGAGAATATTTTCACATAGACAGTTTCTTGCAGTATTCACAATTTAAACAACCGCATCAATTAGAATTCAAAACCAAAAACATTTACAATTCTTTTGGTTTTCTAAGAAGAAAGCAAAAAATAAAGTGCATAACACAGTGAAATTACTTTCAACTTTTACAGTCTTCTATGGATATGTAATAAATGGCAACACTGATAAACAAATTAATCTGTATTCAACGTATTAAATTAATGCCAGTTGAATTCAAGCTCTTCCTCATCCTTGAAGTGTATTAAATTACATTTTCACCGTTTTTAGGCTGCCAGTGTATTTTCATCTTTTAAAATACTTATACAGACCATTTTCTCAGGTGATACGTCAAGATTACCAAGTGCCCTCACCATTACAAGAAAGAGGATTTGTTTGAAGGAATACAACCAATTAATTTGGTGTAAATGTACTATTTGTTGAATAGCTGTTGCAGAAATAAAACTGTAAACTGGAAAGCCCTTAAGCACCATTTTGTATGTGCCATTTAACTTTACTCAGTATCTGAAAAACTGGCGTATTTCAGCCTTTAGTTGTTAAGCTCCAACAGGATTTCTATTTAGGCTAATAGGAAAATAACTGAGAATGTGAGTACACAAAAGATCCAGTAAAGCTTTAAGCAAAGTCTATACAATCAGACTTAACCATGAACTAGGAGTTTCCCGCAATACTTTCACTCAATATATACTTCATTTAATCAGCAATGCTACAAAACAATCATGCCCTCCATGGCATAGTGTTAATCTTCTCCTAGCTTAATCAATGCTCATATAGAAATTCTGAAATACCTTTTTTTTTTTTTAGCTCTAGGACACAAAAGACCAAAGGAAAAATTA
>NW_009934114.1:0-21812 GCF_000696875.1 Nestor notabilis | reverse complement strand
GAAAGAAATCTGTAAACTTGTTCTTTCTGCACCGTGAGGCCTTTTTCTGTGGCCCTGAAGATTTAATATTCTGCTATTTGTCATGCAAACAACACAGCACTGTGATGTGTATTTGAGTAAAAAACAGTAAGCATAGCAAGCATGCAAACGTGTCATGATAGAAATGCACATTTGGCAATCACTGTGGATAGGACGTACTGAACGGGACACACCGCAATATCACTGAAGCAGCATCTCAATAACCCTGCAGAGTTTTAAAGGATTCAGGATTCCTGGGGCTGTGGGTATGATGCATGTGCTGTACAGCAGCAGAGAGACTACCAGGAATGGTGAAAAGGAAATTCTTATTTCTCTGAGATATGACCTCCTTCTTTCATTAACTTAATCAGAACACAAGCATAAGGAGTGATTATTTGCTCATGCCACTGCACTTGTGTTGGCTTTAAGTCTGAATGTTCTATGATGCAAATAAAAAGAAAACAATGGTGGGAACACTGCTTAAAGCACAAAATACAATTGGTTTTCACTGTTTTGGAGGGACATAAAGATAACAATGAATGCAGTTTTCATGCAGATGCAGTACAAAGAATTATGGCCCATGGTACGACTAATGATGAAATCTTTTCTTCTCAGGACTTGACTAATACAATGTAAAAATTTAGATGTTGACATAAAGCAAGTGGGATCTAAAATCCAAAGAAAATTTATCCTCATAAAATCCTGCACTACTAGTCACTTCATTTGCGACAAAACTGGAACATACCCTAACTCTAGACCCCAAAAAGACAATGCATAAACAATTCTCAGTTTGTTTGTAACTGTTACTGCATTAAAGCATCTGTTTGACTTTTTTTCTAAAATCAGAATGTCTCCTTAAATGCATTTCTAGAAGACATTGTATTTGGTAAAAATAAATAAATAAAAATCTGAACACAGATTATGAAACTACTTTCAAATTACCTACAGAACATTTTAGGGTTCAGCGTATTTTCCCTTCTAATTTGTCTTGTGGGTTCAGATGTTGACAGAAAGGGGAACACTACAATTTTCAAGTGACTAACAAAACAGTTTAGTAAAACCCAATTCTGGAACTACAGTGCAACTAATACATCTTACAGTTTGAAAAGTTTTTTATAAGCCTACTTGCTAATTTTTCCAGAAGGCTGTTTAAACCAAAAACAGTCAACTACATCTCAGGAAGCAGTTCATTTAAAAAAAAAAAATCCTCAAAGTAGAACTGATCAGAAGTTTCAGTCATATCTAGGGCCTAACCAACGATACAGTAAAGAAAGGAACACTTAATAATCTTGTTAACACAATAGGTACACAATAAATGCAGACCCTTCTCTATCGAGCTGAAGGTACAAAAAGTTAAAGCTTCAAACAAAACAAAGAAAACCATAAGAATCTGCTGGATTAGGTGCTACACAGCCTGCAGTGTTAATAACTGTTTAGCAGTTCTGTGATGCCAGAAGATTACTAACATAAGAAATCTATCTAACCCATAGGAAAATTAAGAACAATTAAATATCAGCAGATTTTTTTTCTTAACTAAAAAATCATCATCTTATTCTCTGTTTAAATTTTTGTTAACCCAGTGTCTTACCAGCAGCTCTCTTGCTTTTAGTCACACATGGAAATAGAGAGACATGATGATTAAGAACTATGTTTTAAATTGATTGGTGTAGCTCCTGAATTGGGAACAGCAGAAGACTTGGAAAGCTTAATCTACTGACATAAGTGAAGGACAGTGAACCAAACAACTGCATAGTTTAATGGTGCTGCTATGTTTGTTTTTACTGAAAGAGCCTATGTTTCATCTGCTTTGCTGCGTAAAGATTACTTTGGACCCATTCCATTGAAATAAATGATGTTCCCGTGAAAAGACAGAAAATAAAAGTGCAGCACCGGAAACAACAGTTCCTCTAGCACACAGGAACAGAGCAGGTCTGGGGTTATGGACTAAAGCCACGTTACAGCTACCAGCTAATGATGTCCTCCCACTGTTAGCTGGTTGTGGTTGAAAAGATTATGAAGGACATAATGAAAAGGTATCATCTCAATGAAACTTGCCAATTCAGTAAGATTAAATCATCAAAGGACCATTTAAGAGGACAGGTGTGGTTTATCCCTTCTGTAAAGGAAACAGATTTAGCACTTCTCACACTGATAGTAAACCCCATTGGCTACCTCACATTGGGATCAGAAGGCTAGAGCACAGCTAGAAATGCAACATCACAACCACCTGCAAGAGATTTGCTCCTCCGTCAGCTATCTTCCTAAACTGGCATGACCATAAACTTACTGTAGCTTGGAGATGTTAAGCATATTGTAATAAAAATGTCATTGCTTGGCTTTACTTTAGGTATTGTTACAGATACAGTACCACAGACTTTATTGAGCAATTAAAAAATATACACAAGGGACAAATAGCTTCTTTTTTCTGTATTTTTCAAAATTTGACTTTCTTTCAATTGGAGAACCCAGTTTCAAATATGAAAAGGGCACTTGTTCTACAGTAACTGCATACAACTTGCTCAGTTCCAAGTACTGTATTCATTTTTTGTTACCGCTGCTGTCATTTTATCTCCAGTTGTTTAGGAACTTCTTGGTTCTGGGAGTTACAACTAAGTTGTTCTTTCTGATTCTATTTCCCCATAGAGTTCAGCTAGCTTCTTAAACTCAGGTCCCCAGTCTCCAAGGTAATTATAATCCTGGTCAGAGTGTGTTGTGGCTGAATCCAGGGAGCTGATAGATCCAGCTTCTGATCTATGACCCTCATAAGCATATGTCTGTAGGGAGTCATACGGGGGAACGCTGGGGTCCAGATCAGCCTCTGCCAGTCTTTGTTTAATGAACTCTTGAACATCTATACTGTCAAGGCTTGAGGAGGCATGATGCCTGAGCACAGGCTTCACTTCAGGACGAACATCTCTCCGGTACTTCAGCTCCTCAGCAGCTGATGGATTCCTCAGTGCTGTGATGTCAAATGCTTCTGTGTCTTCTTCTCCACCGCCTTCATCATCATACGTCACAACATTTTCCCGGACGTCTTCTTCTGAAATGATCAGTGGCTCCTTCTTGCTGCGTCTTAGAGTGATGAAAAGGACCACAATTGCTAAAGAGAAAACTGCAGATATTAGAGTAGGTTTAAAAATTACATCTGAAATAAGCAGATATATACTAAAGAAATATCAGATACTAAGTCATAAATACAGAGGTGTAATATTTTCATGCTAATATGGATATTTGAGATCATTACACCAGGCACGTGTCTGCAGCAAAAGGTCACCAAGCCTGCCCGATGTGGAAAAGAGCATTGTTGTATACCTAAGAGAGCAACGGCTTTGCTGTGTAACATGTGGCCTGAAGATAGATTACTGTATGCCTGGAAAGCACCCATGAAATCCATACAGCTGTGTTCTGACATAGCAATATGCCAAAGTGCAACAGGCTGAGACCACACAATTAAAGGGAAAATTAATAATGCTGTACTGAAACTACAAACTTCCAATACAGCCTGGTCTTCCAAAGGGCCAGTAAAGAGCACTCTTCATATTATTTTGGTAGGGATTGCTGTGGTTTCTTGAGCCAATAATGAAATCCACAGGTTGGATTATTAGAGATTTCATAAAAGGGGATAACATGCTTTCAGTTGAATGAGTAACCAGGGCTGACATTTTTCAGAAGCATTGTTAAGGACTTCCAGTGCTTCATTACAACCAATATTTAGCACATATATCCATTTAAAATGTAAAAGGCTTATTTTTTCTCTTATGAATATTCAATCTTATATGACAAAATATAAGATTATAAACTAAATTAATTACAATACATTTTAAAACAGCCTTCTGACAAGGAAGTTCTGAAGTAAGCTGTGAGGAAAGTAGTCTTCAGAAAATGTAGAGCCTTTGGAAAAAAATCCTCAAAATCTCCTATGTGGGTCACACTCTAATTCCCATTATTTCTCGCTGTCTCTATAAGAATGTGAAAAGGCACATGAGTAGTACAGACACATGTCCCCAGCAAGATGTGCCTCTCTCAAAAAAACCAAACCAAACAACAATAACAAAAGAACACTAACTAATGGGTAACATTCAAATTGGCCTGGGGGAAGGGAAAAAAAAAGTCAAGAGAAAATGCACTTGAATGGCATTTATCTAATGAAGTCATCTTATAGTCTCATATGTCCCTTGCCCCTGTGGATTATGTTGTGCATTTCTATCAGCTTATCCTACAAAGGTAATTAAGAAATGGCTTTTGTACAGTGCTAATGGTGCTTCTTACAGTGTAACGCATTTCAAAAAGCTTTCCTCATTTCTCTTCTATCATTTTTCACACTGCTCTAGACATGGAATGAGAGTCACTGGCTTTTTGAAATCTTTCCAAATTACAGAAAAAAGATCTGCAGTGCTAATTACTTGATAACCTCTGAAAAATAATTTCTGGTGGATTCCAGATATTCATAAACGTACTTTAAAGGCATTTTTCCCTATTAATTTTAGCTAAACCTTTCCCCTCAAATCACAGCTATGTGTTTCTAATTACCTCCTACTACTAGGCAGCCTCTGGTTCAGAAACATACCATATTAAAAATTTCTGCCCTGTCACATACAGAAAGACAGTGAAAGCTTTACTCAATATTGTAAAATGGCTTACCAAGAAGAATGACAACACAGAGCAGGATTGCGATTAAAGCTCCTGTGCTCAAGCCAGCTGAGGAGAGGAAAGCTTCAGCATGGCAAGTTCTCACTCGTCCATCTCTCTCACAGGCACAAACCCTAATCGTGAGAGTACTGCTGCTGCTGAGAGGGGGCACTCCACCATCAGAAATCAAAACCGGGAGGTAATAGGTATCTTGAGTGGTTCGACTGTATCTCCTTCGTCTTGTCAGGATACTGGCTGTATTATCTACAATATCAAAACCAGAATATCATTTTAGTGAAGCAAAACCAAAAAGTTATTGTTTTCCATTGAGTAGAAGCATGGGGCATTTTACAACTAGACAGTCCTAATCTGTGAAAATGCACAATCTAGAATTAAAATTTGTCAGGAAGCATTTGTGGCCAATGGAGTAAAAGAGGAAGCAGGGGAAGTAATTAATACTACATAAGTAAGATTATTTAGGCTCATGTACTTTTCTTAGAGTCTAAATGAACATTGACAAATATTTTGGGCCCAGTTTGCAAGTGTTTTAATCCCATGTTATGCTGTTGGTAGTATATGGCCCTTGTAAATGTGAATACCTGGAATTCTGAGGATATCTGTTGTGGAATTCATCCACAACATAAAATCTTCTTGATTCTCAGAAGAATGTTGGACTGTCTTCAACAAAAGTTAGAATAAGACTTTCATGTTTTACTGTTTGTGACAGGTTTTATAGATCAAGTGAGCTTTCAGAAAACACCTGAAAGGACAGTGGCCAAAGACTCATGCTGTGGAGAGGTCATAAGGCAGAAAGGAAGGGAAGAGAGATGGAGGAAGGGAAGGGAAAGGAAGGGGAAAAGAGTGAATATTGTATGTTCTAAACTGGTAGAGGTAAAAGGTAAGTAAACAGAGGGAATTTTGTAAGATTTTCTCACCATTATGTTACTTACAGGTCATCTGGCATGTATGTACAGTCAATGAGAATACTAATGCTTAATACACACAAAAGCATATAGAGGCACAAATGAGTATAATAAGCTGCCACCCATATCCCTTTAAGTCCAAGAAATTAAGGGGCATAAAGAGAGTGCAGGGAAAGAAATGGTACGATAATGTATAGTTGTATCTTATTTTCATATGTGCAAAATTTAATTTCAGTTTGTTGCTACCACTTTAAAACTACTGGCCCCTGAATAAGAGATAAACTACCCACAGATAAACTAAAGTGGAGAAAGTGAGAAATCAGGGAGTTGTGATTGGAGGAAAAGAGCTCTCCTTTCATACTGCTTGCCCATGATTAACAGTCACACAATTTCCAGATTGCAGGTTTGTGGGTTTGGAGGTTTTTAACAAAAAACACTGGGCTGACAAGTGCAAAAATATGTCTGCTGGATTTCTCTTCATATTATAGTCAAACCAGAAAATTTCTTCTCACTGTAGCTGCAGCGTTAAATGGATTTATCATAATACATGGAAAAAAGAAGTCTGTAGGACTTTGGGAAAATCTAACATGACAATGTAGCTACTGTGGCATATTTTATCCCAAAGGACTGATTACTTTCCAGATGCATATTTGAATGGAGGAGGTAAGTTTTTGGTTAAACTGCATACAAACTCTTTACCAGGTGACTACTCTTCATGCTACATCTTCTAACAAGCTCTGTGCCAAATTTTAAAACATTCATTTTAACTCATTCCTCTCAAAATTTTGTTTTTGCATACCACCTGACAGTGGTACTGAGAAAATCCAGTAGTATAGCCTCACATCACAATGATGCCATTACATAATATATTTGGCAATGGGTTTCACATAAGAAATACCTATGAAGTGGGAAGGGGTTCCCTTGCTGCTGAGCCAAGAACTGAGCATCAGGTTCCACTGCATTGAAGTTCATTAGCTTGTCTTCTCCACTGCCCCTATTTAACTGCTTGGAAACCTCCAGCATGGCCAGCCTGTTATAAACTCATTAAGTTTTGTTCCTCTCTTGCAGTAAGAGCAAAGTATGACATACATTCATTCAATCATTCATTCGTTCATTTACAATAGGCCTTGAAGCCCTCTTCTACTTGTTCATGTCAAGGTATACTTTTGATGACTGAAACCCAAGATTCATGCCAACTTCTTCTTTAGAGGTATAACACCAGCCACTTCTAATGCCATTTGTTTTCATTTAATTTACAGACCCTTACAGAAACATGAATGAGATGAACAGATAATTTTTTTGTCTGAAAAAATCTGACTCAGAGCAAGATCATCACCTTGGAAATGATACTTCCGTAGATGTTATGAAATACCTATGACAAAACATATTCTTTTCCTTACAATGCTACTTAATACACACACACACACACACAAAAAATAGCGTGTTCAATAACCTACAGAAGAACCCCAACACAGAGGTGATTAAAAGATATACAGTAAATCAGTATTCTCTTCTGATATAGAATTGTGGACATGCTTCCTATATGCCTATAGAATATGACATACAGAAATATTTCTTTTATTCTCATTAAAACGCTGTTAAACTTCTCCATACTGCTTAATCTGGGCTTATGAAACCTTATGAAAACATACCAAGGTATTCTCATTAATGCTGATTTTTTTCATTATCTTATTGTCAAGAAATTATTTTCACATTATTCTGCAACTAGACTAAGGAGCAAAGTGTTCTGTGTCATAATTGAGTCAACTGAAGAAATCAAGCTTTATGTCACTGAAATTCAGACTGCATTTATTGTATGTAGAAAACTCTCCCCTAAAGCAGACTGAGCAGTGGCCTTAAGGTCATAATTACAGACTATGCCCACCCATGGAGGTCTTACTAGGTTCTGCCAGTCTAATTCTAAGATATACGGAAAAGTCCTCAGTCTTGTTTTACAAATTTGGACAAGCTTGTTCTTTAATACACGTATGTCTTCTACTTTTAATTAAATGCAGTACACGAATAATCTCATTGATCTATTTTAAAATACTCCTAAACCAAGCAAATATTTTACAGAACACAGACAACAAAGAGGTAAATTGCCTGCATGTCTTAATTTTTCAACGAATATCTTGGTACAATCAGAGGGTAAAGTAAGCAGCTATTTTATCTTTCTGCTGCATAGTGTTACATAAAAACTTTTTGCCAGCATTTTTAAAACAGTATCTTGCTCATTTGCCACTCGTTTTTTTTTTTATGCTACACTGTCAGTCCCAACTTCCCTAATATTGCTGGAGGACACAGATAAAATCTTCAGTGTTTCAAAGAGGGAAACCACCATAGAATACAAAATGACCTTCAGCTGGGCTGCCTGTCAGCTGCCGAGACAGTGGCAGATTGAGCTCTAGATACAGCCCAAGAGCAGAAATAACCTCACATATCTGTGATTAGTAGGGAATTTCAAATGAATACATATTTTGCATAAGAAGAAGTTAATATTGACAGTATAGACAAGGTGATGACTGCTGCTTCTGCCTTTCTACATTCAGAAAAAAACTTCATAACACCACTTCCTCCATATGAAAAACTCCACTCACTTTCTAGTTGTTCTGAATCCATTTTATAATTGCTTCCCTTCCTTGAAATGCAACTTATTACAGATTATTAGCAGAGCTCCTCTCCAGCCATTTCTCTTTTTACCTCCTCCAGTTGCCGGTTGTCAAACAAAACAAGGCTGGGGAGCGAATGTGATCTGTGGAACACCAACTGTTCCCACTGCTAAATTTTAGCATTCCTACTGGCATTGTATTCGTCTGGGCCAACTAGGACTCTGTCACCTAACACCCAACCACAGTCAGAGCTAGCAGCACACTCCAGGCACCCTTCCCAGCAGGCAGTATGGACAAAGTGCACCAGGTTTGTCCCCTCCCACTTTACATGGTCCTTCAACATTGTATTTGAACAGCCTGCAGATTGTAAACAGCCTCCTGCTACATGCTCTGCAGCATGTAACTTCCTTCTGTGACATGATAACATGCCTCTGCCGGGCTGCAATACAATTTTCACATTATTTCATAAATTCAGAAGAGAAAAAAAGAAAAGTAATAATGAAACCTGAACTCCCCTGTGGGTTGTTCTTTGTTCTTTTTTCTCTCAGCACTAAGACTGCCACAATAAAATCTGAGTGGTCAACTAGAAATCCCACTAAAGTCATTAGAGAAGTACAGTACTCCCATATGCACTCCCTAGCACATGTACTTATCAACAGAAAGAGAAAGCAATTTCAAAGGAAGTGACAGTTCAGAGGAGAATTATATTTCAAGTTACAATAAATGAGAAGGTGACATCACAGAACAAAGTTATACAGAAATAATACATTAAAAAAACTAAGGATATTTTTGAGGACTCAACTTGAAATGCAAATTCTGTAGTGATACTATATCCATGAGCTAAGCATTAATATTAACAACTGTCATGTCTCTCATCCCAAAAGAAAAAATTCTCAGATCTCATTGTTAAATCCAAAAGGTGACAGCAAGTGCTACTACCAATAATAAGAACAGTCTTCCATTTTTGCCTAATACTCTATTTCTGTTATGGTGTCTACAAACCCTAAACACGTCAATTCCGCTACCTAGTCCATATAAGAAAATCCTACAAATTTTTTTCCATGCCAATCTTTCTGGGCCTATAGCCAAAGCAGGCCCAGTATTCAAATCTGAGCAGGAAAGCATAACCTCCTCCTTCCATCCTCTGGCATAAATCTAAAAGAGTGAATGATCCAGGATCACTATACAGCTACAGAAGCAGCAATGAAAAAAGCAGGCTGAAAAGCATGAGAGACCGAATAAAATGAACAAAACCTGAGGATTCCTGAGCAGGAACTTAGCAGTAATGAAAGGATTTAAGCACAGAGATTTTCGGCAAAGGTGTAAAAGGAAAAGCATGAGAGATGTGAGCACGTATGCTATAAGGGTAACTGTGGACAGATGGGGGAAAATAGTGAGGAAAATACATAAAAACTGGGTGAAGACTAAAATGACAAGACCAAAATGACAAAAAAGACAATGCTGTATTTGTTCTATCAACATTAAACTGTTTTTCTGGTGTCATTAACATCATAGAATTAAATATTAGAATAAGGCACAATTTTAGGCAAAGAAGAAACCAGAATAAGATTTTTAATTTAAAAAAATTGCCATGGTGGGCTTACAATGTTTGTATTCTCTTGAGTAATAACTAGATTTCTGTAGAAACAGATGTTACATGACATATACCCAGGATATTCTGTGACAACATACACAATTATATGCATTCTCAAAGAAAAAATTTTAAGCTTTTTCTTCAATTTAATTTCACAAATTAAAAAAAAAAAAAAGAAAGGATTATAATTGTTTGGGCACCAGCATGGAAATTTTCTGTTTGCAATATCATCAGAGGTGTTAACTGTAACTATTACTCTCACTATTATAGACTTACATATAGCAACTCTTAGTGCATGCCTGTGTGTACATATAAACAAAACACTGGAAAGTAACTCGATCTCATGTACTATTCTTTGTCATTAAATCTTTTAGAATATTTTACAAATGAGATGTCTAATGTTTTTACAGTGAAGGAAACTGCATGTAAGAACTGATTTTCTGAAGGTCCATGAGAATCAAGGGTAGTGGAAAATGACCAAAGCTGGCATAATACAGAAATAATGTCTCTGATGTTGCAGTCAGAGCTCTATTGAGGACAATTGTATTTAAAGATATGCTAACAAAATTAATAGATACTAAAAGCTTAGTTAAACTAAGTACCAGCTGCATCCTGACAGCTATTCTGATGTTCACGTTTTAACTGTTTACATTCCTTATCAAAACTATTGGAAGACCCATTGAGAGAGGAGCTAAAGAGATGGCAACTGATCTTACCATGAAACAAAAAACCTCCACAAATTGTAAAAGCTACAGGCAGCCAAGTATGAAGGCAGACACTGATGATATTGAATGCATTTACTGAAGGGGAAAACAAAGCTAGTTTGAAAGGGAGGAGAGAGGTCATGGATTGAGAAATTCCTTAGCTACCTGAAAACGGATACAGCAGGTAGACAGGGAAAACAAGTGTATAGGATAGCAGCAATAGCACTAGGATGATGAGGACTACAGATCTGATTCCTCTAGGCCTGGAAGGAAAGACCTTTTTATCACAACAGATTTAAACTGTGAACTTAACCCCCTGAGAAGTACGATAAGAACAATGAATCTCTGGAGATGAAAGGGCTGACTGCAAAGGGAAATTTACAACTCCAGCATAGGGACTGATTTGTCTTATTCCCTGTGGTGCACATTGCCCTATTTCATGATCTAAACTTTCTTGTATTTGGGCTGTGCTTTGAGAAGGTGGCAATTAGAATTTAAGATTAATCTCACGTGGGTTTGAGGTTACACATGGGAAATTCTGCATGGCTCTAATACAGCAGCTCTTCACACTCTGAAGAGTGGTAGCTTATTAAGCTAGACTGCACACTGTATACAAGGCTGTTCTCACATTCCTCTCTCCATCATCTCTGCCTTTTTACATTGAGCTCTGGAGCTAAGAAAAGAAGGGAGGGCATAGGAAAACCAAGGAAGCTGAAATACAACAACACCACGGAAGGCGGCTACTGGAGCACTTTGGAGGATACTCATTTATTATTCACAATTTGAGAATTCCTTTGACACATTATACATTACAGGCAGACACAAAAGAAAGGGAAATAAAAAAAAAATAAAGCAAAACCTGTTTATAGTTTAAGGCATGTTTTAATTTTCAGCTCTGCCTATATCAGCAGTTCAACTTCTATAAATTTTCTGAGAAGTCAAAATATATTGGAATGATTTGCTTTTCTTACATTTCTAAAGCTAGAGCAGTTAATTTGTTTATGTGGGACTATACTGATTGATAGGCATTTCAGTTTCATTTCTTTACTGCTAACACTTGTAAATATTTTTTCTTTTGTGCTGGTTTCAAAGCTATTGCCAATGGGTAAAAAGCTATTGTAAATTTTTAGTTCACTGGGTAGCAAAAATCAAAAACAACATAGAAGACTTCTTGGGCCTAAAATATAGTTATCAGCTTAGGAGTTGTTCGTGAAACACCATCAGGAAGCATCACTGAAAGAAGTGCATGAAGAACCTACACACTACACACTAACCCACCTATCTGATCAATCTTAGACCCAAATTTTTAAAATCAAAAAATGATCAAAGATGTTCAGAGGCCTGAGGAAGAAAAATGTCTCCTCCTATGGCAGCTACTCCTCATTTTCTGTCCTTTGTACACAAATTCCCATTTTTGTTTCATATGTTGATTTAGTGATAATGCCTGCTTAGGCATTCAACCCATGTATAGTAACAGCACTGCTATGGACTGTATTTACAGTCCCCATGCATAATGCTAACTTTCCACTTTCTCAGAAACCATTTCTCTCAAGTTACAATCTTTCTTTACAGGAGGATATTTCATGGAAGGGCAGTAGGAACTTGCAATACTACATAACCAGAGCAAGCATGCCACATTGATGCAAATGAAGGCAGGAATTATGTAGCCGTTTCCTGTTCATTTTATTTTGCAAAGCAGGGATTTCAGCCTGACCTTTTCAATGCCACTTCAGACACTCTAGATCAACTAAGACATGGTCTGGTATCTGGCATGCTTATTTGCATCTCTTAAGCCCTAAAGTCAGTTCACTGAGCTGCTACAGACATTTTGTGCAATATGGTTGGAGGTAAGACTTTTGCACATATAAAGGAGGAGATAAACAGAAACTTCTGCAGGGGAATTCATGCTGGGATGGAATGAATTACTCTCTGGAGGTTGCCCTCCTCCTAAATAACCACAATGCCACATAAAACTGATCTATTTTTTACTCATTTTTGATCTGTGACACAGGAAAAATGTTAATTTGCATCACAGACATGGGTGGATGAACACATCACAAA
Source organism: Nestor notabilis (assembly GCF_000696875.1). Classification (NCBI taxonomy): domain Eukaryota; kingdom Metazoa; phylum Chordata; class Aves; order Psittaciformes; family Psittacidae; genus Nestor; species Nestor notabilis. Next base: position 9,274 of record NW_009934114.1, on the reverse strand, counting down.
TTTCATTTTATGCAGATGCCACTGAACTCCTTGTGCTCTAGATTTCATAGAAAACTAGATCTCTACTTCTGTGGGTATTAAAGTATCTTGTGGCATAATATTAAGAAAAAGGAATCTCCAAACGGATAGCATGAGAAAAATGGCCTACTTTTGTTACAACTCCAGAATATTCTCCATCACTGGGCAATTTTCAAAAAGCCACTTTGAGAAAAGTGAGCAGATGGGAAAAACAAAACTGCAAGTATTTTTGTGAAATGAAATCTTTTTCCTGAAGAAATAAAAGGAAAGGAGAACAAATGCTAAGAATTCTCTAGGGAGCTGTTCTTCCTTGAAGGTAAGGTAAACTTTGTCTACTTTCAGAAGTCATCGGTCTCAATTTACTGAATTACTAGAATGTACAAATCTTACTGGCAGTGTTGGGTGAATGTGCACAGCTCCTGCACAAACCCTTATCATCCAGGATATTTACAATAGCCATTGAAGCATCTGTGGTACACTGTATAACTTCTGATAAAAAATTCCACTGGCAAAACAGTGCTTTACAGTGCATAAAATTCATAAATGTTCTTTTGCACTTAAGTGAATTGTTCTTTGAGGGTTCAGTCTTTTGCCAGCTCCCTGAAAAGTGTCATGCAGCTTCTGAAAGTCTCTAACAGGTAAAAAAACAGGCAGGAAGAGAGAATTAATTTTTAAAACCAAGACAGACAGACAATGCAAATATGTGTGTCTATGCATTAATGGTTGGGAATATCATAACAATGAAGTATACTTAACGCGTTTTCCATCAAACTAATGAATTTTGACAAATGTATCAGCAGTTCCTTAAGTATCTGGAAAAATAATATGCATCAGTATTTAAAAAAAAAAAAAAAAAGAACAATTAAAATATTAAGTACTCAAACCCAGCCCAGTTCTGCTGTGAAGAAGTTCTTTCATCTTTCCTCTGATTCCCCAGCAGAAGGTGTGTCGTGGTTTAAGCTCAGCTGGTAACTCGGAACCATGCAGCCCCTCGCTCACTCCCCCGTCTTCTTCCTCCCCCTGCTCCCGAAGGGATGGGGAGGAGAATCAGAGGAATGTAACTCCCATCGGCTGGGATAACAGCACTCCAGTAACTAAGATATAATATAAACCACTGCTGCTACCAATAATAATGATAAGAGGAATAACAAGGGAAAAGGACACAACCGCTCACCACCCGCCGACCGATACCCAGCCTGACCCAAGCAGCGATCTGGGCCTTCCAGGTAACTCCCCCCAGTTTATATACTGGGCATGACGTGCTGTGGTATGGAATACCCCTTTGGCCAGTTTGGGTCAGGTGTCCTGTCACTGCTTCCTCCTGGCTTCCCCTCTTCCCTGGCAGTGCATGAGACTGAGAAAGTCCTTGGTCAGAGTAAACATTACTTAGCAACAACTAAAAACATTGGTGTCATCAGCGTTGTTCCCAGGCTGAAAGTCAAAAACACAGCACTGCACGAGCTACTAAGACGGAGAAAAATGACTGCTGTAGCTGAACCCAGGACAAGGTAGTTTAGTCTTACATTGCCCAGGCAGATAATTCCAGTTAGGCAAAAAAGTCTAAATGTGAGATATTACACACAAGTGAAAAAAGCATTAAAAAATTATCTGTGATAAAATCCTAAAAAACAAAGTGAGAACACAGACAATAATGAACTGAGCTATGTAGCATCTGAACTGCAACATCAAAGCACCTCCAGATTAAACCAGTATTTAGCTGCTCAGGTTTTAATAGAAATTGCAACATTTTTCTGGACAGAATAAATTGTTAACAGCCCTTTTTTCATTTAAAAGCCTTCATAATACAATTCCCAAGCAAACAAAAAGGCATCTTCCCTGGGTTTGCTCTCTAAAATTGCAGGAAATGATTACAACTTAATGCATTTTCTTTGTATAGCAAACAAATTCTATTGTAGTTCTTGTTCTGTCTTGCTTACATGTGTATAGATACTGCACATTTTGTTGGCTGTTCTCTTGTTCATACACTGAAGCCTTTACTCTCCCTGAATAGTACTTTGCAGTGTAAACAAAAGCCCAAATAGCAACAAAGAATCTACTATAGCATAAGAATGCAGCCAGTAGGGTAAAAGGTATCACATTCTGTCTTTTCCATTTTTCAGTTCCTTAAAATGAAAACTGTAAACACCAACAGAATCCAGAAGGTGATCCAAGCAACTCAGGTTCTACTGGACTGCATATTTTGAATAGCCCTGTGAGAGTCTCTTGATCTCCACTTCCCTGAAAGTTTTAAGCTCTTTGTCATGAGGGTGCATATTCAAAGACTGGAGCATTAACATTGTGGATTGTTACTGAGTAAAGGCACAAGCTCAGGTTTGTGCTTTCATCTCATTCAGAGATGAAACTTTAACTGGTCATATGACCAACTATCTGCACTGACACTTTAATATCTATTTCCTCTGTGGAAGCCATAGAATATTATTGACCTGAATCATACACATGCTGTGACTGTATAATGATGTAGTCCATATAGGTAGGTAGGGACAAACTATGAAATCTTATGCTTGTGCAAGTCCTCTGCATTTTCATTGAGGTGCATAGATGTAAGCATTAATATTTAAAGATCCAATTTACTGCTGCAGCTTGTAGGTCTCGTAACTCTACTGATGAAAACAGAGTAGGGGAACATTCATGCAATAGTGTATTCAGGCTCAAGGAGCAGAATTCTCTTGCTCTAGCTTATGAAAACAAGGGAAGAAAATGTGAACTGAGATTTTTCTGAAATGAAACCTTTGTCCTGAAGAAAGAAAAGGAAAGGATGACTGGCTCCAAAGATGACTGCAAGACAAATAGAGCTTTGCAGTGACAGATACAGCTACCACTGACTACCACTTCCAGTGTGATTTTGGTTTTATTGTTCTGCAAAACATTATTGAAAACTTTCTTAAGGGAGTTGTTCTTTTGTTCTTTTCTTTTTTTTTTTTTTTTTAATTATTGCATCCAGAGGAAAACATAGCAGCTATCTTGTGTTACGAGCATCTGATTGTTTTTAACAGCTGATGCTCAAAACCATGAGTTTTCAAAACTGCAAACTTATCGCAGACATAAGAAATGCCTCTGCCAATCATCTCTCAACTATTTCCTAAAATATAAAGCAACAGAAATTACATTTGTGAATAGGAATAGATGATAAATATTAAAGTTGTAAATGACAGATATGTGGATACTTAGTGCACTTTCTAAGTGTTTCACTTATACTGTACATATAGATTGTATCATAAAGAAAAGGTCCCAATAAAAGGCAGTGTTTAAACAATACAATCAAAGGGTCACATGCCAAGCAAAATACTGACAAGGCTTTTGCTTTTAAGATAAATTCCTTGTTACGATTTATTTTAAACTGTCATTGTGTTAATTATATGGGCAAACTGGAAATTGCATTTCTCAAGTCTCTCTGAGTAGAAGTTTTTTGTGAGATGCACAGGGAGTGCATACTTACTTTTTGTATCTCCTTAGGTGAAATAAAAACATAACACACAAAAGGCCTTTAGCTGAAAGAACACTTTTTCTAGTTCTTTCCTCTACTTCCCCTGTCAAATCCAACTTAGGATAATCCGAACGTTGCCTTCTGCTGTTGGTGGTAATATCATTGCTCAGTGCTCTTTGGGAGGTAACAAGAAAGCAGCAAGTACTTACTGCTGCATATTTATACCCAAGACGTGGCACTGACTCATTAGAGATTTATGAAAAGTTCTCACCCTCTCATACACCTGTTTAGGTAAACAATTTGTGCTGATATGCAGTCCTTAAAGAATAACACAGCATTTTCCACTGGTAGTAAACACATGTAATACAGGTCCCAAGTAAAATATGTTCAAAACCATAAAATATCTACTTCATTATGAATCACAATTTTAATAGTTATTCAAAAACACATCTAGATATAAGTATCTTGTATGTAAATGAACACAGCCATGGTCTTCCACATTAAATCACATTCCAATATTCAAGGAGTTTATTTGAATCTTGGACTCAAATACAAATATACACAACAGTACACTTCCCTCCTTTCAGGAACAATCCCTCTGGCTTTTGCTATGACTATCTGAGTAGAAATGGTATATTAATCTGGGAAAGGGCTGGAGTCATTATTTAAGGAATATTTTTAACATATGAGTTAGTCCTTCAAGCATTATTAGCATTTAAATATTGATAGATAGATAGTGGATTGATCTCTCTTGGAATGAGAATTTGAGGACCATGAATCTAGATCAAATAAATAGCATGACTTGGTTATTTTTTTCCTGCTGTGAGTAGTTAAGCATTGGAACAGATTCTTTAGGATGATTATGCAGTCAACTTCCCTGAAAGGTTTTAAGAAACAGATGAAAAATATCATAAAGAATAGTTTAAACATTACTGTATGTAGCAATATATGACAGAGTTAACGCTTCTCAGTTATTACAGATGAGTAGTGATCTGTAAGATCTCAGAAGGTATTCCATGGCACTACTGCAAAAATATAGCTATAAAATAAAGCCAACCATCCCATCCTTCCACACTTGTGTACAAACAAACCCACACAATACAAACATACACTAAAGCTCAAGAGGAAAACTACAGACAAGCATTTAAAGTTTACTCTCATTTTCATCAGGTTGTAAAATGGAAACCTTGAGGCAATACTCAATAAATAGTAAGGCTGATTTGGGGTTGGGTTTTTTTTAAAGGCTGAATGGTTCTTTGATTCAAGATATGTTCATAAACACTTGTCCAAAACGACTCTGAAGGCCATTTTCCTTCTGGGCCTATTTGCTGTGAACTTCTGATTGCATTTTGTTAGGAAGGGCATGAAGTGACAGACTGTCATCCAGGAAGCACTGAAGGACCTGCTCAGCTGTAAAAGTAAGCATTAATTCAGCTTTTTATGCCCCTTAAATTCTTATTTTCTCCTTTAAGGAATAACTGGCAATAACCTTAACAGTACCCACTCAGTGCTATTAACCATGAAAGAAACCAAATTGCCAACATCTTTCTCATTCATCCACTTTTTAAATACGTTCCTGAAAGTATCAAGTATAATTGTTAAAATAAAATGGAGTATGTATTAAAAAAAATGCAATATCCAATTATTCACAGTTTGCAATATGTTCTATACACCATGTCCTTGATATCAGCCAGTTCAGTGATGGCGGATTGCAGATTTCCTCTACTGTCAAGAAACTCACGGAAACTGTTCTGTTCAATGAGACATCCCAGACAAAACAGAGATCCATTTCTTTGAGATTTATGTGTTTGATTTACCTTCATTGTCCCTTAGAGTAAAGTTGGGATTCAAAGCAAGCCCCTCATCAAGGGAAAAATGGAATCTTGCCCCATTTGCAGGGTTATCTTTGTCAGTTGCAGTGATAGTCTGAATTACCTGAAATAAAAATTAACAGTGAAGGTGTTGAAATTTGAACTTGACCCAAATAGTACCTGGCTTCACCAGGATGCTCAAACTTACCTTATTTTAATTTTCTACTTCACTGCTGCTAAATTCAACTGACGAAGTGATTGGGCCATTAGTTTATTTCTCCAGCATGAAATATTTTAGCAACCACACCTTAGAGCTATGTAAAAGCATCTAAAGCATCTATACTTTCTGATATTCTGATATGTACAGGACCTGGTACAGAGATTTTCACCTTCCACATTGCACAGTGGTGACTTTCAGAATTAGAGTTTCACCTAAACATCTGTTTCTATGGAGCTAAAATTCAGGCTGAACCAGGATGGTCTCTGCAGAGCAACATCTGCTAGCCATCCCACTAATTAGATGTACTTCTATTGGTTAGGAAAAGTAACAGTTTAACCAAACTGGCAAGTATAAAATACTGGCTGACTAAAATTCTTGTTAAGACTCATTTTTAAGTTGTCGGACAACAGAACAGGAGGAACAGCAGCCACTCATGGTTTTAGTCTGGTTTGCCCCAAAGCAAAGAATTTGATGGGATAAGTATTTTCTAAAGGTGGTACCTTTGCCTTTGAAAGCCGTAGTGGTTTATAAGATTTACTTTCAACTAAATAGCAGCTAAGCTTTCGGAATGTGTGACCAAGCAATATTTCTACCTCTGCTTTCATTTTCATGCTGGGTCTGGAAGCTCAAGTGCTAAAGTAGAATTTAATAAAAGTTGTTCTTGTGATACAGGCAGTGAAGCCCACACAGACAGCTGCACAGAGCTGATAGATATCCTAAGGGAACATAAAGGGGGAGGGAAAGAGCTCTTTTCATGAGAATTTTTTTGTTCACTGTTCAGCTGTAGTCTGTCTGGACTGAACCTGAAGCATAAACAGTTCAGGCTCAAGCGATTTGGTCTGTTTTAAAACTAGAAGGCGACACACAGTTCTCTACCTTCATTCACATAAGAGAAGCAAAACAAATACCTATTTAAACGAATACATAAATAGAATACAACGCTTATTTCTTTGACTATATACAATATAGTACATTACATTGATTATACCCACGTGAGAAAACTAATAATACTGATGGTAATTGCTAAGAATATTTTAGAATTTTGTCGTAGTAATTTTTGGTAAACTGTAGCAGAATATGATCAGTCTGAGACATCTATAATCATGCAGTTTGCCGAAGTCATGGCAATATTGGTGAAAATGCTTGGCAAAAGATAATTGTTCTCTACTGAATTTTACAAAGGTAGCAGAAAAAACCAGAAAAGTAAGATTAACTTAGCTAAATCCATTTAGCTAATAATGGTGAAATGGTATGAGGCAAAGCAAGAAAAAAATGAAGCTGATGGAGAAATATTTTCAAGAGAATCAATTTTTATTACTACTCAAATACTAAAAATACTGTTAAATACCACGCATAGTTGTAAAAAATTCAGACAAGACCTTAAAAAAAAGATATGAATTTATTAAAATATTGTTTACAAATCCTTGGTACTGTTTATCAGTGAAACGTTAGTCATTATGCCAATCACCTTCAGCTTTTATTTGACAACCTAGGAGATAAACTTTTGTCCTGTTGCCCTCTCTTACATAAAATGTTCAGTGACATTTTACAGAGTCTTGCTTCAAGAACATGCCATTTTGCAACAAAATACCTGTGATCAAGGCCTCAGTGCCACAAGACTTGCACAAAAAATATTCGATTTTAGGATTAATTTTAAAACTCACAAAATATACTGTCTACATTCATACTCTTTCAGAAAAGGATCTTGCTTTCTAAGGGAAAGATTTAAAAGATACTGATTCAGATTTGAGGAACAAAAGTGTGTGTCCCCTTAATGCCCAAATGTACTGTTAACCTTTTCTAATTAATGGCCCAACTAATTAATGGCCTATTAGCAGACATTAACATTCACCTTACCAAAGCTGACTGAAATAAAAATTTAGACATAGAACCTCAGCTGCTGTAAAGCTCAGTTGACAGCACTGAAGCAATGAAACTGGAGGGTTATGCTATTTTTAAAGCCAAGAGTTGTCAAGAAAAGAGAGAATTTCAAGAATGGAGGAGAACTAAGTGAAGATGATAGAGAGCAGGTACTAAATTCTACTCAGATATTTTCCAGAACTGAATCAATAAAAAAGAAAATATACACATGACAAATTTATAGCAGAGATGTTCCTTGCCTGCTAGCACTGATTTCTTTTGGCTATTTGAAATAACAGCATCCAGGGTGAGGTAGCTCATGCTGGCAGCACAATATTTATACACCCTGATTCTGAAAAAGTTCTTTGTACATGTATGTGTGTGTGCATGGGCACATACATGTACAGTACTGGATAGTGTCAGGGAAATGACATTTCACTAGTATCACAAGTTTTTCTATTATTCCTCTGAAAAGCACCCAGAAAAAAATTACCTTTGGAGAGCTGTAGTGAATATGACTTGCAGATCTAGTCAGATATTTTAATAGGTTCATACTCTGCCAGCGGAAACACTGAACTTGGAAACATTCAGAAAACACTGAAGCAATGAAAAAATTTTTTAGCTCACTTTGTGGAAGATTTTAAAATTTCATTTTCCTACACTGACTAAATTTCATAATCATTCACAAAATCAGTGTACTTCTAGAAGTCAGAATTCTCCAAGTCTAGATACTATATAGGATCAAAATACAGCTGATTTACCCACTTTAATATATAATATCAATCAGGCTTCACCTGTAAGCTGTCAGAGATATGTAGTTTATCTTGTCAACAAGGTGATTGCAAAAGAAGTAAAACTGTCACTTCAGCGTGGAAATGATCATCTTCTCACACACATTTTCTGTTTGACATATTTTGGGGGGTTCATTCAAGCATTTAAGTCCTTAAGTTTTATTGGGGTTTTTTTTGTTTTTTTTTTTTTTTAGGTAAATATAATGAACTGTGGAGGGAAAGGAAACAAGAGATAAGAGACTGTGCACTTAAACGATACTCTGATTTCTGTACAAAGAAGCCTCTTCTGAACATAAACAAGTAAAGTGAAGAATTCTTCCACTGACAAACTACTGGTTAGTTTATCTTGCATGTAACACATTCGGAACAGATTTGCTGAGGAAAGAAACCGGACTCTTCCAGGGCAGTGCAGGGCTGGAGCCCAACCTCAAAAGCACTAGTCAAACAGAAGTGCCTGGCAGTATCTGACAGAATTTGTTCTTTAGTGCAAATCTTATGAATCATTCTCAGAAGATGACAAATAACTCAGAGTAAATACTGCCTTTTTAGTGATCTAAAACCATCCAGCGGGGCATGCTTTTCAGCATATGGAACACTTGCCTTGTTCTGTAATCCTTGTTTATTTGTCGTTCCCTAATATTTGTTGAACACTGTCATTTTCTTTCTTAAACTAGACAGCATGATATTCTGAGTAAGAGCCATGTACTTCTGTGTTTTGTTTTTGGTTTGGTTTTTGTACAGTGCAATGATTTCACAATGTTTTCTGAAGTCTTGACATGCAATGTAAATAAAAGCTAGTGCACATCATATATGTAACGGAGCTCTGTTAACAAATACAGCAGCATGCTGATCCAGATGTTTTAAGAGGCTACTGCTTGTACTACTGCTTGTACAATCCTTCATGGTAGCATTAATCTTGGGTGTTAATTGCAGGGCTACAGAGATCAGGAGTCATTCATGCTTGCAACAGTAGCTCAGAGAGAAATATGATGCTGACCGAAATCAGGAGCAAACGATGTTACTGTAAACCTTATTTTATCCTTTAAACATCTCTCTCATAAATTTCCATCTGCAAAGCTACTAGTGGACAGTTAAGACATTGCTAATAAGGAACATTAGCTACTCACCA
>NW_009934113.1:0-9982 GCF_000696875.1 Nestor notabilis | reverse complement strand
CTCGCTCCGTTTTTAGCCTCGCGACAGGGAGCTGGAGCCGGGTGGAGGGAAGAGCCAGCGCGTGTGCCCCGGATGGTGGGAGCTGATGGGGGGGATGCAGCTGGGCTCAGGGATGGGGCTGGGACCCCGCAGCGGGTCGCGCTGTCGTGTCGCTGTGAGGCTCAGGGGAGCTGAGAGCACGGGCCAAAGGGTGCTTAGAAAAGGAGGCTTTGAGGAAACCGGGGTTACTGGGCTCCATCTGAAACCTCTGAGTCTTTTAATAGCAGTTGTGATTGAAAAGCAAAGTCCCTTTGCAGCGCTCTGCTTTCACGTGGCGCTCTTACATCAAGCCGGGGTTTGAAATCCCGAGGACAGCCTGAAGATTTGGAACAAACCTTTGGATCCTTCTCGTCCTGGCTGCTTGCAACACTTAGCGTTTCCTTAATAGCACGGGAGCTTGACAACACAAGTGAACCCAGTTTTGATCCCATGACAACAAAAGCGCATGTATATATTTACTCTTGGCTGGTCAATTGAAATCCATTTGCTTATTTGGTTGACGAGGTGTGGAATGAATGTTTAAGTGTGTGTTAAAACAGTCAGCATGGAAGGAAAGTTCCTTAAAATATCTTGTATCACTGGAGATGTGCTGCCAGATAGCAAGTAGGAGGAAGCAGTCATTGATGTAGCATCGGGAGGAGGCTGTTCTTTAGCTCGGTGCTCTTCACCAGCACAGGTTTCTCCTCCCTTTGCAAGGTGTTGCAGACACTTGGGCTGCTCCACCTGAAGTGGTTCATCAGAGGGAGCTAGTGCAGGAATAAGGAGCATGTGGAGAGGGCAAATAATGCAGAGGTTGGAGGGCTTGGGGGTGGTTTGGGGGTTCGGGAGGAGAAAAGCCATCCCATTGAGGCTGGGGAAGGACAGAGTGGCTGGGCTGGGGTCTGGCAGACCCACCTCAGAGGTCCTTTGCAGCGTGGTGCTGGAGGAGCTTCTGGGATGCTCTGGAGGGGAAAGCGGGCTCGTCCCTCGCCAGCACTGCGTAGAGCTGTGGGCGCCCGTGGCAGCGCGCGCCGAGTTGTGATCTCTCTGCTTTTAAGGCATTCCCATTTACTGTGTCAGCTTCCAATTCATGTGCTGGAGCACATCCTTGGGATGAGCTGGCGCGGTTGGTGGCAGTGTCTTTTGCTCTGAGAGAGTCTGGAGGGAGAAAGAACCCACCCCAGACTTCATCTCTGAAGCATAACTCCCATTAGAGCTGCAGTTTCCGGGGTTGACATGGGCATTTCCTCAGGCCAGGTTTCCAGCACAGGTAGTTCCCACTCCAGTGCAGTGTTTGAGCTGATTTCCATCTCTTCTTTCCGCAGGTGGAGAGAGACTTTGAAAGGGAATATGGCAAGCTCCAGCAGTAAGTATCAACCACACTGGTAGAACAGGAACCGTCACATACTTCTCTTGTGCCCTCTTATTGCACCTTCCCAGGGGATTTCTCTTCCCAGCAAATCACTCCCTGCCCTGTCATTTTGGATTCTTCAGAGTTTCTCCTGTGGCTCCTGTGTTCAAAGTGTCCTAAGAAGTACTTGCACTGGGGTTGAGGTTTGCACATTATGGCAGCTCTAAAGCAAAGAGTGTAAAATTGCCAGAAAACTGTGGGGTCACCAAACAGCTCAACACCTCTGAGGACCACTATTGGTGTTACCATCCTGGCGCTCTCACATTAGCTCGCACTTATCATCTGGAAGCATTTGGCTTCTCCATTTGTGGTAAGTGTGAGGACTTCAGAAAATATGTGACTTTGAGTAAGAGATCACCAACTTGAAAAGGTTGAAAAGCATCTGAAAACAAGCCGAAAAGGTTGAGCAGCTCTGAACTGCACAGAGCCTCGCCTGGGTATTTTTAACTCACAACAGAAGCCAGCATATCCAACCCGTAAATGATTTGTTGCACGTATGATGCACTTCAGTTTCTTTCTTTCCAAGATTCACTTTGCCTTCTTCTCCCATCTTTCAGATTGGAAGATCAGACCAAAAAACTTCAGAAGGATATGAAGAAAAGCACAGATGCAGACTTGGGTATGTGACTGTAGGATACATAGACTGTGAACTTGGCCACAAAGAGATGAAGTGACTTTCTCAAGATCACATGAGTAATCTGTGACAAGTCTGGAAAACAAATCTAGATCTCAGTCCCACTCAGTTTGCTTAGTTACAAGGCCATCTGCATGAGCAGCATCTCAAGCAAGGGAACAGAAAGTATGGTATGGGCTTGGTCCCTGTCTCCTGAGCTGCAGCTTGCTGGGTGGCCTTGGACAAGTCACTTTGCTCCTCTTTGCCTCAGTTTCTGCAACTGCAAAACTAGGAGTGATTGTTCCAGTTCTCATGCTAGCCCGGCAGGAGCAGCCTCCAGCTGAGCCTCTTGTGTCTGTGTATTCACCTACTCCAGTCCAGGGCATTTTCTGCTGCCTGAAGCCAGAGGAAGGTGGGGTGAGGTGCTGGGGGGGCTGCACAGCACCACGTAGGCATCACTGTGCGTGTTTCACGTGTGAACTGCTGCCCTGGCAGCTCTCATTCAGGAATAACCCTGCTCTTCCCTTGCTGGCTGCCTGCTTTGGCTTGACCTGGTGGCAGTGGGCGATGTAGGAAGCAATAAACAAGTTATCTCTGCATGTACCACACCACAGCAGCCTGTGTAGGAAACTGGTGGGACCACACCACGTGGCGCAGGCTTTAAATGACGATGGAGAGAGGAGATGGAGCGCTGTGGCGCAGGGAGAAGTGATCTGGTGGGTGCTGGTTGTTGCACCGGGCAGGGCAGCGTGCAGAAACGCAGCAAAGAGCTGCTTTAAACACAGATGGCTTCTCTCAGCGTGTGGTTTGGAGTAGTCCCTCTTTGCACCAAGCCCCCACAGCTCCAGAGCCAAGGCAGATGCACCAGCGCAAACAGGGGTGGGCTGTGCTGGCCCAGCACTCATCCTGCAGGCGTTTGACTCACGGGGGATAACGGGAATGGGAAGGAGCCCCAGCGAGAGGGATGGCAAATCTGGGGCTTCCCATGATCCAGGCTCTCACCTGTGTGTATGTGCTCGGATATTGCCAGACATCAGCATGGATCCAGGCTCCCGCCCAAACTCTCTCACCCATCCCAGCACAAAGTCTGTGCTCCCATGGGGAGAGCGGTGGGAAAGGCACCAGGAACAGCACTGCCAGGACTCTTTTCCAGGGTGAAAACTGCCCTTTCTGGGGACTCTGGTCATTGTCAGGGATCTGTGGTAAGTTTTTCCTTGTGAAGGATTCCCCTCCCCTCCCTTGCAGTGGGCGTTGTTTATATGGAGCATTTCAAGTCCCGGAGGAGCTGTGGGAGGACTTTCTTTTTCCGTTCTGCTACATGGCAGAGTCACAGAATGAGCCTTGGCCAGATCCTGAGATCTGATTTCTCATTTAAAGGCATGAAATCATGAGTGTAAAGGGAAGATCTGGAGCGGGGTCTGGGGAGGGCCAGCTAAAGGCAAAGGAGGTAGATCTGGTGGAGCACTGAGGACTGCTCTGCTCACCTGGCAGTGCCCATTCCCAAGAGGAGATGGCTGTGTAAGCCCCGCCAACATCCAGCCCCCATATCCGACATGGACAGCAGTGTATCAGTGGTGTGCCCTCCCAAGTGTCTTATTTCTTCCACTGCACCTCTGTGCCGAGGGGGGTGATTATTCACTGCCTGCAAACCCTCCCTCAGCAAACTGGACCTGGTGGCTCCACTCTCCTGCCAGGAAAGACTCAGCTCAGAAGAAGTCCGATTCCTCCATCTGCACAAGGTCCCAGCAGCAGGGCTGGGAGCAGGGAACAGTTGGTAGTAGCACGCTCTGTGCTGTGGCTAAAGATCACTAACCCCCTTCCCACCCTCTTTCCAAACAAAATGTAATCCTAAGGAGCAGGAGGATGTTCTTCAGTTGGAGACAAGAGCTCTTCTTTTGGAATGAGAAGCAGGGAACCCACTGGGTCACTGGGGCTCGGTTTCGCTCTCTGGAGCGAGCTTGGCTCTTCTCCCTTGGTTCAAACCAGCAGGGGCTCTAAGATCACTTGTTTTAATTGGAGCCATGTCCTGCATGCTTTGTGAGCAAAGGGCAGCACAGACCCTCCTAAGCCCGTGCCAAGGGGCAGGCGATGCGATGCGGTGTGATCCTCCCCTCTCTCCTCTCCTCTGGTGCGTGAGGTTCCAGTTGAGTTTGAAGAGGGGGTTCACTTCTTTACGCTTCCAGTCCTCCCCTTATGAAGGGAAACTCATTTTTCTTGCAGCTGAAGGAGTTCTGCCGTTCTTAACCCCATCCCATTTTGGCACAAATCCTTCCTCAGATGTGGTCACACATATGGATTATATCCCATCTGTTTAAAGGTTTAAATGCCTAAACCCTTAATGTTTGGATAATAGACGGATACGGTAGCTTTGTTATCCCGTAGTTAGCATCTCGTTCTGCATTGAGTTTCCCAGCTCTTTAGCTTCTGAGCTCTCTCTATAATTGTGTGTAACCTTTAAATCGGAATGTTTAACCCCTTGATTTATGATCTTAAGCCCCATTATTCAGATGACTTTAACTTCCAATATCTGAGCGAGTGCAGCAGGAGCTTTCCAAAGCTCCTCTGTGGCACGGCTCAAGCATCTGGCTTCTGAGCTGAAACTGGAATAACTTCCAGCAAAGTGCTGACGAAAAAGAACATGTTTTTTTAGTGCTCACGACTTTTTCTTCTTCTCCTTTATTCCCATTTCTATCAATGCCTTTTGATTAATCTTTTCTATTTTCCATTCTGTACCTTCGCTGCTTTATTGCTCTTTTATAGCGGTCCTGTTGGAGGGATTGAGTTTTCCCTTTGAAGACCAAGTGTTGGGATAGGGAGAGATGTGTCTGATGGAAAACAAGCACAAGTGCTCAACAAGGCAGGAGCTGGAGCCTGTCAGAGTGGGACCTGGTGGGTTTGGATTTCTTGGTGGCCGTATCAGGGTCTGAAGAGACTTTACATTTCCCTTCGGTTCGTGGGGTTAGTCTCCACGGGCACAAGATTTAGCTCATTGAGTTCATCTGAAAGCGCTCAGGCAGCTTCTATCAGTGCTGCTTGTGTACAGCCTATTTCAAGAGCAGAAAGAGAAACCTTGTCTTTCAGTCCTGTCATTCTGGTCCTTTTCCAGCACTAACTCCACTTAAAATATATGTATTTCTGTAAAGCCATTTGAAAGACTTAATGGACTGTGATTTTCCTCGCTGTGGAAGAGCTGTAGTGAGCCTGAGAGTGACACTTAATAGTCTGTTGAGAAGAGATGTATTAAAAAAGCCATCTACATGTTTCTAAGAGGAGAGTGCTTTTATAAGCCTGGTATCATTTTCTGGCAACATCACAAGCCATACACTGGAGTGGTTCAGGCTTGATTCTGTACAAACAGCTCTCTGGGTGTTTATGTGAATGAATCAGTGGCTCTTCCTTTCTCTTCTCTCAGCCAGCAGTGAAGGTCTTCCTGGGAAGTTGTGCTAAATCCCACCCCGGTGGCCCAGGTCACCCTTTGCAGAGGCAGTGCCAGCCCTGTCCCACCAGGCAGCTGCTGAGACGTAGAACCCCAGACACAGCATTGCCCTTGTCCTGTCCCGACTTGCTCCTACAAAGCAGTGACCCTCTCCTCTGCTCTTTGCCTGCTCCTGTTGTCCACAGCCATGTCCAAGTCAGCTGTGAAAATCTCCTCAGACCTGCTGTCTAACCCGCTGTGTGAGCAGGAGCCCAGCTTCCTGGAGATGGTCACAGCCTTCGACACAGCCATGAAGAGGATGGACTCTTTCAACCAGGAGAAGGTGAATGTGGGTTTGGCTGAAGAACGGGAGACTGGGGTGCTGGGGTGCTCTTGGTATCTCACCCTTCCAACAGACCCTCCCTCCTTTTTTGTCATCATCTCCAAGATGTTTCTCACAGGAATTTCTCTTTAATCTTATTCTTCTGGCTCTGGTTGAACTGGGAATTTCAGCTCATCCTGAGCACATGGGAGAAGTTTTCTGGTTCTTGGTTAAAGGGCATTGTGGTTGCACTCAGAAGCCCACATCATCCTATGGCAGGCACTGTGCAAACATGTATTGCTGTGCAAACAGGCTTCTTCAGCAAGCCTGACATGTCATTTGCTTTCAACAGGTGAATCAGATCCAAAAGACAGTCATAGAGCCTTTGAAAAAGTAAGTACCAACGTTGTCCTATGAGCCACATCGTGTGTTTGTCATCCCCATGTACTTTAGGGATGTGTATCATCGAAGGAGATGTTGGCAGGTTAGAAATGAGCCCTTCCTAAAGAGGGAATAGTTCACATCCCTGGGACAAAATGGCATCTCCTGGTCTTACAGCTGGGGCATGGAGCGGTATGATGGGTTAGCTGAGTCTGTACTCCCACTCTGTAGCAAGGGTGAAGGCCTCTTGCATCTGAGCCAGCCAGATGCCTTCATCTGGACTTTAAAGAACACCTGAATGAGTAATACTGAATTCATTGAAGCATTCAGCATCTCTCCATTCGTGTGCTGGTTGCTACCAACACTTTGCTGCTGCTGAAGGAGAACAATCAACTGAGGAACATCTACTGCAGGCCCAAAGCTTCCTTCCTCTGGAAGTTTCTTAACTAAATAAGTAGAATCTTGCTTTTGGTGAGAGCTCTTCCATGTTTGTGAATAATATCTCCGTGCAGGAAAGAGAGAGATGTTAGAGCTGGCACAGGAGAGGTGGGAGGTATGGACAGAAAACACCAGCACCCCCATCCCGGACTGGAGACTGGTCTGAGCCCCTGGGGAATGACTTGCCCACCTCTGCAGGAGTCACCTCAGCCCATGCATGGTCTGAAGTGTGAGGTGTGTGGAGGGGAGCCCGCTGCAGGGTCACCCCACGAACCCATCTCACCCATCACAGGAGTGTTCCAGCGCCAACCTCGCTCCAAGCTTGGGACTAAACCCTTCTCAGGGAGCAAAGGTAGAGCAGTGACAGCAGGGCCCTGGTAGCAGGTCCCATCTTCCCCTGGTGTGGTGCTCAGCACCTTGCTCTGACCTGGTGCAGGTCCCTCCCGCCTGCACCGTTCCCAGCAGCATTAGCAGCATTCCCAGTGTCAGGGGCTGCACCCCGCAGCGTTTGAGGAGCGCTGCAGTTGCTGTGCCAAACGTCTGCTGAAATGCTGAGATTTGCTGTTGTGGTACGAGAACAGCGAGCGAAAATAAAATCAAATGACTTTAATATGACAGTAAGTGTTGCAAATTGCTGAATACCAATTTCAGCTCAGGTTTGACACAGGCAGGGTTGGTGGGTTGCTTGTTTTCTTGTTGTTTCTGCCCGAATCTGAAAGTAAAATCTCATCTACCACTTAGAGCAAGAGGTTAGAGTGTGTTGCTATCCGGGGGATGTTTTGGTGACTCAAGTCTTACCTCGGTTGTCTCTCCACGACCAGAAAGGCTTGATTATTTAGGGGAAAAAAGAAAGAAAGAAACTAAGAAAAGAAAGAAAAGAAGAAAAAAGCCAGGCTTGTGCTGTGGAATTGTGTTGCTTATTATCTAGATTGTCCTCATGAAAGATACATTAACTGTTTCTTCCAGCATTCTGTTCAAATTGGAAGAAGGGCTTGTGTCTCTGAAATGTTCCTGTTGTTTTTTTCCTCCCCAACTTGTGTTAGTTGCTGAAATGAAAGATAATACCTCTCCCTGCAAACCCTGCCTTCTGCTTTAAACCCAGGGGCTCTTAATTCAAGGCAATAAAGCCATCCCCACCTTGCTGGTGTCTTGCTCTGCCTTTGTGCAGCTTTTGGCTCGTGATGCTCTAGGTGGAGACGGTGGAGAAGGGGGTTGAGGCAGCGATGCAGGATCAATCCCAGACTGGGTTTGGGTTAGGAGGGAGCTTAAAACTCATCCAGTTCCAGCCCCTGTCACGGGCAGGGACACCTTCCACTAGGGCAGGAGCACTTGCCCTGGGAGGTTTCACCTCAGAAGGTGCAGTGCTCGCTCACTGGTGATGTGTTGGTGCTTTGTGAAGCATGAGGATGTTCCCCTCAGCACCCCGACACCTCCCAGTGTTCGCAATTCTCTCCAACCTCCTAAATTTCCTGAGGACTCAAACATGGTGTTTTTTCCCTTCCTGCCCTTTGGCACCTGCAGGCAGTTGCTGTGTGCTCTTACACAGCTTAGATTTCATGCTCGGAGGGGCTGCATCTCCACACCGAGGAAAATGTTCCTTCCCTTCCCTCCTCCTGCCTCCTTTTGAGCGTAGGTACGTGCATGGATGAGTTGTGGAGCCAGGAACATCTCTGAGGAGCCCAAGGGTCCGTTTTGAGGCTAATGAGATGCAGGAGAGAAGTGCAGAGCTTGCACCTCCCCGGTCCTGCTGGAGATAAACCCCAGCAGCGCTTCTGGGGTAGAAGTTCCAGATTAATGAAAGCTGCCTTGAGGAGCTCTTCTTATTCCCACTGAGGTATCGCTTCCCCTCGCCGACACTGGCCTCTCCCAACTGGCTTTGACCTAGAAAAGAGGCTTTTGCTCCAGCAGCTGCACTTTATTACATCTTCACTGGTGGTCTCATGGTTTTATTAGCCAAAGAAACAGATAAGTATAATGCGGGCAATTATCATTAGTGGCAATGTTTTGTAATCAGAGGCACATGTGCCTTAAAATCTCCATTCAGTTGTCCAGGGGTGGAAGGTTGCAGACAAATACTGGCTTATTTGTTAAAGCATGTAAAGGAAAGCAGGAGTGGGGGGGTGGAGGCACGTGTTGTTTAAGTCCTTTTTCTTCTGGGCACCCCAACTTATTGAGCCCTTGGCTGGGAACACTCGTGTAACTCCAGGGAAGGAGCAAAGCCTGAGTGAGACATTGCCTGTTGCAGTGTGTGGGTCTGGCAAGGAGCTGGGAGAGGCCAGGAGGGGTCTGCTTTCCTCCTGGGGAGAGGCCTGCTTAAATTCACACCAGATCAGGGCATTTGGGGCAGAAGAGGGAGAAAAGCAGCTGGGTTTTACGTGTTTATTCCCATTCTTTACCATGGCTTAGGGGAGCAACAAGGTGTTTTGGATGGGGCAGGGACATGTGTATTGTCATGGGATCACAGACTCGTGGTATGGTTTATGTTGGAAGAGACTTTAAAGCTCCTCCAGCTCCAACCCCTGCCCCGGGCAGGGACACCTTCCACTAGAGCAGGTTGCTCCAAGCCCCTGTGTCCAACCTGGCCTTGAACACTGCCAGGGATGGGGCAGCCACAGCTTCTCTGGGCACCCTGTGCCAGCGCCTCAGCACCCTCACAGGGAAGAGCTTCTGCCCAAGAGCTCATCTCAATCTCCCCTCTGGCAGGTTCAAGCCATTCCCCTTGTCCTGTCCCTCCATCCCTTGTCCAAAGCCCCTCTCCAGGTTTCCTGGAGCCCCTTTAGGCCCTGGAGCTGCTCTAAGGTGTCCCCTTGAGGAGCCTTCTCTTCTCCAGCTGCCCCAGCCCAGCTCTCTCAGCCTGGCTCCAGAGCAGAGCTGCTCCAGCCCTCGCCGCAGCTCCGGGGCCCCGCTCCAACAGCTCCACACCCCTCGTGCTGTTGCCGCAGAGCTGAAGGCAGGACTCCAGTCTTGGTGCTACACTAAGTGTCAGTATTGAAGGAAGGAAGCAGCTTAAATGAGCCAGGTGGTTTGGAGATTCACAGGCTTTAATACCTTCCAGGGTCTCAATTTAACAAACTTGAGCTGTCTGAACCTCCGTGAGCGTTGGGATGTCGTGGTCAGGATATCATGGTCGGGATGTCGTGGTCAGGATGTCGTGGTCGGGATGTCGTGGTCAGGATGTCGTGGTCGGGATGTCGTGGTTGGGATGTCATGATTGGGATGTCGTGGTTGGGATGTTGTGGTTGCCCGTGCATGGCATCATGCCCTCAGCTCACAGCATAGTCCTGCTCCTGCAGCTGAAGCTCCAGGGCTGCTGCAGGACAAGGAGAGGCTTTGGCAGGGGTGACAGTGGGTGCTGCCGCCTGGGTGCCATCCCCTGGGGCTGGG
>NW_009934112.1:34967-44191 GCF_000696875.1 Nestor notabilis | reverse complement strand
TATAAATATAAATAACTAATGTAGTCATTTGTCATCAACAATAAAGACTCCTTCATATAAGGGTATAGACAATGAAATGACAAAAAGGAAGTAATTAACTAGCAAAAAATAAAGCATGTATCAGTCTATGTACTTACCAGAGCCACTAGACTGATACCTTCACAATTTCACCTACAACTAGGAAACTAACCAAACAGTCATAAAAATATACTGATTTGATAAAAACGTAATACAAATAACCTTAAAAATATACAAGCTTACCCCACTTGTTTTTCAAATATTTCTATTTTCTAATATAGTTTGTTTAATAATTCAGAATAAATGTTTACAAGTAAACAATTAGATTTTCTTTTGTTCCTCAAGACACATGCACAAGAAAAAAGGGTGCTAGACAACACAAAAATATAACAGAAAATTCTATTACCTTGGATTTAAGATTTCCCCAAGAATTTCCTGCAGGTTATCAATAAAATTAACGAAGTTTGAAAATCCCTTTACATGAGCTCTTAAAGGATCAAATAATGAAGATGCACAGCCTCTTCCTCCAAGTTCTACAGTTCGGATAAAGGATATTGCCATCTATTAGGAGAAATATTCAGAAATATGAAACTGTAGACATATGCAAAATGTATTCGCATTGAAGTAAGCCTCTGCTACAGATTTGCAAACGGTGCAGAACAGCTGGTTGATAGAAGAAATAATTTAACTGAAATCAATAGAATACCTCTTAATGGCAAGCTTTGTACATCTCACCACAAATATTTGCAAGATCAATACCTAGAGTGCAGCAGTATTAAAAAAAACAACCACAAGCCAAAGCAAAAGTGACCCAGCTAATTTGATATTTACATTGGTTTCTTGGCAGCTTAGGAAAAACTTTATTAACACATGGTATAGATTTTTTTGTAATTGTTGCTGTTTAAATGCTCATGATGATCCCACATAAACTATTCTATTCAGAAAGCTCTCTGTGACCCAAGAACAATTTTAACACAAGCATGCAAAAGGTGACCACAGTAGTGCATCTATTTTTGAGGGTGCAAATAAAAATAATGTATAATCAAAGCTTCTGAAAAATTACAACAGTTATCACAGGTACCCAATTCTAAAAGTTTCTATATATTTTTATATGCTTATAAAGACACTAAAACAAGAGATGTCCCAAAAGCAGTATGCTTTAGATGATACTCCTTCAAAGTTTAAGGCAACAGTCAGAATAAAAAGCCTGGCAGTTCTCCAGAAAGGTGAAAGCAAAGATAACAATCCAATACATTTGACACAGATGTGGTAATATTAATTCTACGTATAAATTTTAATTTCAGACTATACAGCTAAATCATAAAGCTCTCAGGACTGGAAAGAGTACAACTGGAATTACTCTAGCAAAGAAAGTAAACCTGCCAGTATTCTTGCCTTTGTGCTAAAGATTTCCTGTGGATCAAGTACAGTTCATAGGATCTTGACTTCCCAATGGAAAATATTCTGGCTTTGCAAGATTTCTACAATACACAGATGCCAGAAAAGATGACTTCTTTATACGGTAGAGAAGTTTCCCCTCTGGCAACCATGAGGAAGAGGTAATAAATTCAGTCCAAATACATACTTTTTTTCTTTTACAGTGTTAACAGAGCATTAGGAGCTAAAATAATTAATTCTGGAACTGAGATTTCACAAATTTTCCATATTTATTCAACCATAAAAATTGGAGAATGCAGCTGCTTCAGTGACTATTACATACCCGTACTGTTTTTTGTTTGTCTGCACTGAGGCCACTGTGCATGCAAAATTTGATTATTTTGAGTATGAGGGCCCATGGTGGTTATTTGGAGAAACAATTCTTACTCATTCCAACTATTTTTGAGATGGCTCTGTGCTGCCTATAACAACTGGAAGTATAAATGAAACTAACAGACTAGACTAGATTATTTATCAACAAGCCTCTGTAAGCACTGCATGTTGATTCTGTAGCTTTTATATTCCTATACAAGAGCATTAAGGAAAGAACATACCACTGTCTTGAGGGTTTTTTTCCAACTCTCTGCCTTTGGGATCAGGAATGTCCCATATCAATCATGTCTTGAAGAGTATTTCAAGACTTATCAATGACTGGAAAGCATTACCTTCTCCAAATTCCGAGTCAAAGGTGAAAAAACTGCACTGCCCTTTCAAAATTTCTTCTCTGTTACAGTATACAGGCCAAAGGCAGGGTTTTATGACAAGACTGCTCTAAGAAAAGCAGTTTGTACACAGAAATGCTTTAGGTTTCAGATGTCTCAAGTTTAATATGCACAGAAAATACTTACGGCGCTTTAAAACTGAAATGCAGTGCAATATGTAGGTTGGTTTTGTTAATGTTAATACTCCTCTGTGATATTTAGTAAACCTCATTGCTGTATTGGGTTTGCATGGAAAGTTTGTGGTAGCTGTGGCTTCTGTAAGAAGCTGTTAGAAGCTTTCCCTGTGTCCTTGAGACAAGGAAGTACAAATTTTCTGTGAAGAGTTAAATTTAGCTAGGCTTTGTAGCCTTGTAATAGATGACAGCGAGAAAGTATCTTGGGTAAATGTTTCACGATGACTAGCCAGAACTGGACTAGTGGTAGCTGGCCTGACAATTAAACTTTCAAAACTTAAAGTTCAGCCAAAGGGCAAGGTGATGAAGAGGAAGATGATGAAGAAACGACCACCAGGGGTCCCAAAGACCACTACCATAACAGAGTGCATATGTGGGAAGAATAATCTAGAAATAAGATGTCATGTATAAGTAACTTCATAAATATGCATGTAGTGTAATGAATATGTATGATTAACAATGATATAATCACAGTTTGTTTTACGCTCGGATGGGACACGCTAGGAGGAGCTATCCCTCATGTTCCCCAGTGCCACAATAACGAATACCTGCTTGTCTACTTAAAACTTTGTTGGCAAGTTCTTAATGAGTTTTACAAATCAGGCTGATAAAGCTAATGCCAGCTGGCTCCATGATGGACCTGCCACTTGGCCAAAGATGAGCTGATCAGTGACAGTGGTAGCAGCTAAGGGATAACATGTTAGAGAAGTTGACAAAAAAGCTGTACAATGGCAGCCAGAAGAGGAGAGAGAGTATGTGAGAGAAGCAGCTCTGCAGACATCCAGGTCAGCGAAGGAGGGGAAGAGGTGCTCCAGGTGCTGGAGCAGAGATTCCCCTGCAGGCAGTGGTGCAGCCCATGGTGAGGCAGGCCATCCGTCTGCACTCCATGGAGGTCCAGATGAAGCAGATAACCACCTGCAGCCCATGGAGGACCCCATATCAGAGCAGGGGCATGCCCAAAGGAAGCTGTGACCCTGTGGGAAGTCTGTACTGGAGCAGGCTCCTGCTAGTACCTGTGGCCCCATGGAGAGAGGAGCCATGAAGGAGTAGGTTTGCTGGCAGGACTTGTGATCCAGCAGGGGACTTGCACTGGAGCAGTCTGTTTCCCATTGAAGAGACCCGCACTGGAGCAGTTTGTGAAGAACTGCAGCCTGCGGGAGGATACAACTCAAGTCTGTGGAGGACTGTTTCCCCATGGGAGGGACTCCATGCTGGAGCAGGCAAAGAGTGTGAAGAGGCAGGGAGTGGCAGAGACAACATGTGATGAACTGACCACAACCCTTATTCCCTGTGATCCTGCACTACTGTGGAGGGAGGAGGTGGAGAAAAGTCAGGAGTGAAGTTAAGCCTGGGAAGAAGGGAAGGGTAGGGGGAAAGTGTTTTAAGAACTGAATTCTGATTTGATCAACTTTTCCACAAGTAGACTCTGTTTTGCCAATGACTAATTGCTGAGTGACCTCTCCCTGTCCTTATCTCAACCCAAAAGCTTTTCATTCTATTTTACTCTCCTCGTCCAACTGAGGAGGGGAGTGATTGAGCAGCTTTGGCAGGTACCTGGTGAGTATTAATCCACCACAATTGCTTTTAGAGGTATTTGATAAGCAGCAGCATCTAGTCTAATGCTATCTTTTCTTCCTTTGCCTTTTTATTTTGATATGCATAGCCATGATCTCATTTCGCATTTACCAAGATTTCAAAATTATAAACGCAAGCATAAGATATGCTTTTTATTATTAAGATAGGAAATATTTCAGGATTTCAGTCACTGTTTGGGATGAACAATTTTGATGCTCATTTTTACAATATCATATTTTAGAGCTCAATGTACACATGCACACAGCTATTCTTCTGTGTGTCTTTACAATTTTATGACCAAGCAAGCACCAGTTTATTCACACAGAATCTCTGCTGCATCTTTTGAACCTAGAAACCATGTTTATGGTGACATTGGACTTGGCTTGCAAATGTCACTCATGCATGAGATCAAAGCAGTATTTGAAATTTACAGATGTTTTTCATTTCTTCTGATCTACAGCAAGTTTCATGACACGTACCAGGAAAATGGACATTTTCCTCTCCTGTGAGGCATGTTTTAGGTTAGTGAAGGCTTCTCTATCAAGTCCTCTGTCAGGAACATTCAGAATATGAGCCAATGCCAGATCATCCTTAGAATTCACCAACAGGCTTAAATATGAACAAACACACTTCTTTGCCAGGATTGTCACCTGCATAAGAAAGCATCACACAAATTGGTCATCCTGTCTCTTATTCCTTTTTTTTTTTTTTTTTTTTTTTGTTAATTACATATGTATGGGGATTCTGGAATTATTGAAAAGCAAGGATGAGTAACACATTAAAATCATTTATACTGTACTTGAATATTCACAAAATATCTGAGGGTTGAATCTCTAGCTATTAAAATTGGCTATCAATTTCTACTTAGAAACCTCTTCAGATACAATCCTTCTCTATCCCAAGGCAAAAGACTAGCACTATTAAACCACATAAGGAATTGTCATTAACTTCCAACAGGCTAAGATTTTAAACAACTCAACAGCTCTGCACCAGATTCAGTAATTTTTCCCTTGGCTCCCAAGGGATTTCAATCAGAGAAACTCCACTGATTGAGTTTGGACATGAACTGTAACCCAGCTCCACCCACATAACCAAAACATAAGATTGTAATTGCTTATATTGCTCCACTATTCTGGACCTGCAAGAACAACAGTCCCAGAACTGAAGAATTCTGTTTTGTCGCAAAGAAAAGACCAAATAAAGGCCGTTAACAAAAGATAAAGAGAAAAAAAACTGTATTTGCTATGGAATTTCTTCCATAGCAAGTATATGTATATGACAATCATAAGCACTAAAAACACCAAACTATGTGTGATAGTCTGAAAAGACTATTTTCACTACACAAGCAAGAGCAGCAAGAAAGCCATTACCTAAGTCATAGAAGTGCTATCTAGGGGAGAACCCTAGTTCAGAAAATGCTTTCTTGTTCAGCAATATTTTGAGCTGTACCCAATTATTGAATTGAAATTGCCACTTATCATGAGAAAAGCATGTTTGGAAATAACTAAAGCTCCTGCATTTAAAGTAATGTTACAGAGTATTCCAAGATTCTTGTTTTGGGGGTTGAAAGGCTAAAAATCCAAGCATCTGGTATTCCCAGAAAGTCCTCAAGTCCTCTACTGGGACAGACAAACATTGTTTGCTTTGCTATAGCTACCACTGCAGTGGCTCTTCAGATTTATTCCGTATGTAAGGGAGTAGGAGCTAATAAAATGAAATTGAAGAAGTCTACTTCACCTACCACTTCAGTTTGTAGTACTGGGCAAACTATTTAACTCTTAGTCATGACAATGTTTACGTGATAGTGTACTTGTAGAAGAATTTATTCCCTGGGGGGTTTCAAGGTACATTAAATCTACATCAAATGCCTGCCATAAAAGAACTCTTCCAGACTACAGACTTCTGCTCTTAGCCTCATACACACACTTACAATATTCTCAATTAATACAGAGTTTGAATACACAATATTTAATGCAAATAATTGCAAATAATTGGAAAAAACTATATTATATTTCATCTTTTCAATATATACATAACACTGCAAAAGAGACAGAAATAATTTTTACCTTTGCATTCTCATGGCCATGTCTGTTGACTGGTGTGGAAGGAGTAGAAAGAACAGAATCACTGTTTTCTTGTCCATTCACTATTCCAGAAATAAATTCCAACAATCGTACCTTTGATAGAGATTAGAACAAACAAATATGAAGATAACTAAAAAGCAAAAGTAGTATTAAAACCTGGCAAAACTATGTTTCCACTGGTTTGCTAGCATTTTGACATCAACACAGCCCTTACAACCTACTTCTGGTTTTAGTCTTAAGAGTGTACATTCTCTGAACCTTTAAGGAAGTAGACAAGCTGGTTACAAGCATACTTGTCAGACTCATACAATAAACTTAGGTTAAAATGGAACTACTGAGATCATCTAGCACAAACCACGCTCGAAGCAGGATCAGTTTTATCAGGTTGCTCAGGGAAATACTGAGCCCAGTTTTTCATATCTCCAAAGGTGACATTCCACATCCTCTATGGGCAATATTTGACCACATGGAGAAAGCTTTTCACTCTTACTTAGGGCTGGAAGGTGAACAGTTTTAATCATGCTGTAGCTAGTTATTCATGGTTATATATTCATGGTATATTATTATATATTCTGTAGTATGGTATGTCCATTACATACTTCAGTTCAATTAACTTTCAGTTACTGATAGGTATTCCCTCATATTAAAACAACCATCTAATTAGACATACAGCAAATTCAGAAGATTAAATAAACAGTAATTTGTTAAGTCTGTAATACTGTGAGTGGACACTAAAAGCAGACAACTAACTCCTCTCTATCATTAAAAGCTAGAAGTACCTGCATCTAAATCCAACATCATTGATATTATATTTATATTTATCATAAATCAAATCCATTCATTTTCTAGTATAGATATCCTTTGCCTTTTGACCTTTCCATGCTCTAAAAAACACAAAATCAAATAAAATCATGTGGAATGGTTGTGTTTCATCAGCTTAATCGCTATTTACAAATATTTTTATCCAAAAAAACAGATTAATCATAGTAATTTTTCATACTTTTACAATCTAAGAATGGAATACACACTAGAACTTCTCTAGCTTAGGGCATGGCATCACATGCAATGTCGTAAGAACATGTAAGCTGCAAGAAACTGCAACAGAGCTGCTGACTGAGTGGCTGAAGTGGTTTCTGGAAAAATGAAACTACTTGCAGTACAAGGAAGTTTTCTGCTTTTAAAGAGCATGGTATTTTTAAGATGACCATTAAAAATATTTTTACTGGATATCAACATACAATCAAAATTCCATGACATGTGTTAATCACTAAGCTTTGTTCCAACCTTATCAAATCTCTACAGTTCATTTTTCAGTTCCATTTCTGGCAAAGAGTGATACACTCATAGAAGAGCTGTGAGACCCACCTATCCAGCAGGACAACAGGAAGAAATAGTTTGAGTGAATTTAAGATCTCTTTAAAGGAGTTAAGAATTTAAACTCATCTGTTTCTCCAGTAGAAGAGCAAAGTAGCTTGTGAATAATTCAGAGCTCCTATGTATATTTAGAAGTGTCATAAATCCATAACTAGAATCAAAATGTGTCAAACCAACCAAACAAAACCAAAAAAAGATCAAACAAACAAAATACTCACAGGAGCTATGCTTTCATCTTCAGATACAAGTCCAAGACCATAGCACTTCTGATATATATCTATTAGATCTAGCATACTGCTTCTTGCTAAGAGGGCATGATAGGCTTTTTTCGTATCAGCATAATTTTCAGGTTCTTTCATGTTTTCATATGATAATCCCAGTTTGTCATATAAAAAGTATTTCCAAGTTTCCAACAAATCACTAAGTGATACTGTGAAATCTCCATGGTGCTAATAGAAAAAACAGCAAAGATTGTTTTATATTCAATGTAGCTTTAAAAACTTTTAAACAAGCTGCATATATATTTTTAAAAAATAAACTAGTACAATCTCAATACTAAATAAAGTCTTATAGTTGAAGTTCTTCCAGTGCTTTGCCTTTACAGTCAAATTACATACCAGGTATGTATATTGAACTTTACTCGTAAGAAGAGACATTGACTTTCACAGGACTACTGCTTGCACAGTTATTTATCCGCAGAAATAGTTTTCAGCACAGCAGGCACTTACATCCCAAAGGCAGTAATTATAGCTCTATCACCTTGCTTCTAGCAGTAATCTAGGAAAACATGTCATGTCCAAAAAAAGAGCTCTTCTTCCCTGTGCTAGTACAGTTACACTTTAGCATAGCATCGATAGTATTGCTACATAGGTCTAACAAATACATTAAAGCAACACACACCTATCTGTTATTAGTACAATAACAGTAACTGTAACAGGATAGGCTACAACCTTATACCCAGGCTTCTGGCCCACTCTCTCTGTCAAAACTATCAGATTACACTTCATGTGTCCCTCTGCATTCTCCCCAACTTCCAACACCTTTTCAGAAAATTAATAGAATTATTGATTAGCAGAGAGTTAAAATAGCAGATAAAGTAACTAAATAACAACAAATGTGTGGGTAGCAAAGTAACAACAGCATTTTAGAGCAACTGAAGAACCTTTCCCTATTCTAGGCAAAAAAAGAAAACTCAAATTTATCACAAAGTAACTTAAGAGGCTTGTATCACAGAAGACTCTTTTCTAACTCTTGAGAGGAGTGCTCTGTCGACCTTTGGTGGACAGAAGCAGAAAATACATCAACAAGAATGACTAAAAACAATGCTTCATTTATGTATTAGTTTCTCATATTTTTTCCAAAAGACTTACATTAATATGGGGACATTTGCTATTACTACATTTATATATAGGGGTGTATTAAGTCATCATGCATAAGCACTTAGAAATGTGAACACTTAACTGTGAAGCAATAAGCTTGTAGTTTTGCTGTGCAGTTCTAAACTAAACAGGAAAAGCTGAATAAACTTTTCTTTAAAAGTTATCTCTACATGGGAGAACAGGAGACTAAGAATGAGAGATACTCTATGTAGTCCATAATGTTACGTGTAATCTCATTTATGAGGCAGAAGTAACTAAAGAAACAAAGTTGTGAGCAAACCTGGTATAGTCGAAGGTCACACATGCAGCAACACAGCACAAACCACAGATGAAAAGGTGGAAGTGTAACAGGAGATGGAAACAGAGAGTGGAGTCAAAGTTTACAGAAACTTAAAAACAAGCCATGTAACTGACAAAGCCCCGTTATTTGAGTCACAAACCAAGTGATGAAAAGTTCGCATC
>NW_009934112.1:31458-34717 GCF_000696875.1 Nestor notabilis | reverse complement strand
GGGTGGATTAGCTCACTGAGCACCAGACATTTTAATTAAGTTTTCCAGTTCAGCGTGGGGGTATAAGGAACTGCAAGAAATCTAAGCCTGTCTCTTGTGGCTGCTGATAAACAAAATGAATGTATTGTCAATGGTTAAAGACTACAACACTGAGAAAGCCAGAAAATCAGTTTCAATCCCTGTAAACTAAGCTATGCACATGAAGAAAGAATTGCATTAAGATGCTACTTACAGAAGTGAAAATACAGAGAATTCTGCTACTAATTAGGCTGAGCTAATGGTAACAGAGACAAAACACAGGGTCTGAGATGCAGATTTCCATAAATATTTCTGGCCTCTAATTCACAATTTGGTTCTTTATTCACTACTTAATTGTTAACCTGTTTTTCATCATGTCTTGACCACTGACGCTGGACTTTTGTACTGTTCTCCACCTTTCCATAATTCCAGCTAGAAGTTGCTGACCTCCCTACACACCCACACCCTATTATATTCTGTGCGTTTTCACCTTGCTCCCAAATCTTGGGACTTTCTCAGCCAATGTCCATCACAGTCTCTGCTTTCTCATAGCCATGTTTATTGTAGACCTTTCTATACTACTACACTCTGCTTCCTCCCAATCCAACTCCCCCTCACCACTTCCACCTTCACATGAAATCTGACCTCCTTACTACTTGTTCTTATCCCCTCCTCTTTCACAACTAGGCTCCTCATTTTTGTCCACATCATGCTCTTTGATCAACATACTAGACACTTCAAGCTGTTAAACTTTTTCAGCTGAGGTCCTTCTATTTGAGTTTGACATCAGAATACATGTAACAAGTAATTTTGCAACTGTAGCAAGTTTTCCAGTATGTTGGGGGAAAAAAAAAAAAAAAAAGTTGTTTTCTCACTTTGTTTTGAAATAAAATCCTTCAGGAGTACTAAATTGAAGTACACCTTCAATATAGTATCTAATAAATCAAAATCTTCCCTCACCAGACCCAGGACCTGCAGAGATTAACAAAGTCTATTTAAGTGCGTCAAAGATATTTTAAAACTAAGTAAAATTGTACTCCAGATACTAACCTTCATGATCAGGTGCTGACTGTGACAACATATTGTATTACTTATATAGTCAATTCATCAAGAGTCTCTGGTTTAAAAAAATAATTTAAAAAAAATAACAGTGTTTTGCAGTAAGTCTATGCCAACTGACCAATAGCTTGAGGAAGTTTTGCATTATTGAACTTCATCAGTTCTCCAAGAACTTGTTTTGACACAATTTTCTAGTTTTACCTACACAAACATAGTGAGGACATTTGATCATTGTTGAAATATATTATATTCCACGAGTACAAATTTAGAATATTGCAGTTCTAATATTTTTGCTGTTTATTACAGTGGGGATGAATTGGCCATTTTTGTATTTAATGTTTAGCCAAGAGATACCCCCATTCTGCACATTTTACACAGTAAAACCTTTTCTGGTGATGAACTCAATTAGATTAAAAATTAACCTGTACCGTGCACACACTCACGACTTATGTGATAGGTCTTCACCTGATGAGCCACATGAAAAACAGCAGCCAAAAATGGACTGCTGTAAGTACAACTCATGTAGACTATACCAACTCAGTTTTATATTCTTCTCATGCCATTCCCAAGCATTTTCAGAGCACTCAGAGAAAAGATGCATCCCAAATACCTTAGTTCTCCCACCCTGATCTACAGCACAGAAGAAACATTTGATACACTAGTATTTAACATTAAAATTTACTTCTCAAATACACTAGTAATTAATATTAAAGTTTACAACTCAGATGTACACTTAAAACACTTCCATCCTCACATCTGTCTTGAGGTTCTTTTTGCAAGCCTTGATTTAACAGTGTGCTTAACCATATTAATTTTAGTGCCTTCTTCCATGTAACCCTCAGTTAAAACAGTAACAAAGTGACCAAAATGGCCATTTCAAATAGGCATTAAGCAAAAAAATCCAGTAAGCGAATCATGCTTGAGATGCACTAAGTACCAAGATGATACTGAAGGAATACTAACCTGCTTATTGACTTCAGCCATTGACAGTTGTAATGCCATGATCATGCAGTCTGCTCCACATACAGTAGTCCTTTCAGAGTTTGAAAATAAATGCCATTGTCTTCTGAAACACTTGATCAAGTTTAACATTTTTTGCTGGACAGCAGTCATAGTCTAGAGTAGAAGATAGAAATAATTAAGAGAAATAAAAACTAACATAACTATGCAAGAGGCCTACGTGTATCTTCACCTTTCAATAAGCTGCGCAAACCCTGTTTTATCTTTTTGCAGATCAAGTTCTTAGAACAAAATCTTCTCACTAAACCAGAAGACTAGCAAGACTTGCCTCACTGTGCCAGGGCAACTATGAAGACAAGAGGTTAGAAGTGCTCATCTGTGACCTGTCTTCACACAGACCCCTTACTTTTCTTGTGCTTTGCTGAAAGTGACAGTAGAGAAGCAATACCCATACCATTTACTCTCAGAACACAAAACCTGCCTTTCCTCTTGTTTCACCTAGCTAAGGCAGTCCACAGCAGGGTTTTTTTTTGGTGATTGGTATAATCAGGAAAAAATGAGGGAAAGTGGCAGGAAGAACAGGAGACATGAAGTAAGACTGTAACAGCAACTGCAATTATTCTCCAAAATGTTTAAAAAGGACAACCTACTTCAATATTTTACGTTGACATAAATGAAACATGCAGGCCAAAGGGGATGAAACAGGTAGGCAGGTAAGTCAGCGTGGGGCAAACAAAAATCTCTCTAAAGGCTTTTCTCTCTCTGTCCCTGCTCAGAGAAGTTTCCAATGGACACAACCCATCACTCCCAAAGAAACAGCCCGAATAAGCCAAAACCCCTACAAAACAAGCCCCAAATCTTAAACCTGAGGAGCCTACACCACCATTACCGCCACTGCCGTCCCGCTCCCCCGGCTGGGGCTGCCTCAGGGTTCCCTCCTCACCACGGTCCCCGCCTATGCGCGGCTCCCTCACTGCAGGTGCCACACGAAGCAGCGGCACAGCCCCTCTCCCCAGGCGGAGGAGGAGCAGGATGAACACAGCCCTTACAAGCAGCCCGGTCAACACGCTCCTGCTTCCCCAGCGGAGCTACCTGCGAGACCGGGAAGGTAGAGCCGCTCTCCCGGCGGTTTAAATCTAAATCCTCCGCAGCTGCCCAATTAGAGCCTGGGAGCCGTTGACCCGGAAGCACAGCGCTGATGCTCATGGGGTGGGAGGTGCTG
>NW_009934112.1:0-31334 GCF_000696875.1 Nestor notabilis | reverse complement strand
GGGCCGGCCTAGCCGCTGGGCCGAAGAGCCCGCGCCCTCGGCCTTGCCTTGGGACTGGCATAGTGTCTGGCAGCCTCGCTCGGGAGTGGGAACTGAGCCCTGGGGGAAAAGGAGGGACTGGGAGGTTAAAGAAGGAGGAGGGGGTTGGGGAGAAGGTAACAGGCACCCACACGGCTCAGCTGCCTGTGTTTCCTACATGGATGAAGCTAATAGCATTCTTGGTGTTTTCATTTAAAGCTAGTCTGGTGGCCTGTGTTCATGGGAAGCCTTAAAGGAAGGAAACTACAGATAGGGTTAAAATTTGCATTTGGCTTTAGGACTGTAGCTATGCAAGTTATGGGTGTAAAGTATTTATGTTAATGCAGTGGTTTATCATATTAACTTATAAATAAGCATTGCAGCTATGGAGAGTCCCTTTGCATATTGGCGATGCCTGTGTCAGACCTGGGTGGCTCCCAAGCAAAATATGCAGTCTTGGATGTTGGAAGTTTCAGATTGTTAAACACAGCAAAATCTGTCAAAGGTCTTGAGATTTAAAATTCTTTCTTCCACGTGGTGTGTAATTAAAAGTTGGAATTCCCCAAAAGGCTTAAACTAGTGTCAAATATGTACTGGAACTAAAAGGAGTGATTCTGAAATCAGTTGTGTATCTCAGCCTTTTGTGTTCTAGCACAGGAACCTGATTATCTTGAAAACCAGTTGAATACAGTAAAGTACAAGTTCTTTGCTACCCTGAGCTTTGTCAGCAGCTGGGTGGCTGAAGTCCTGAAACCATGCTTAAATATTATGCATGACTATATTCTCATTTACAGTTTTGCAGCCTTGATTAACTCTGCATTTAATTAGACACATAGGGTCTTTAAAGAGGTGACAAAAATAAAAAGAATATGAAGGTAGTAAATTATCACTTCTTGTCATTTGTTGAAACTTTAAGAGTTCTGTATTTGACTCTTCTGGTCTGTACAGTTATTTCTTGTCTTGGGTTGCCAGTGGTAGCACAAAATCTGCAGTTATTGCTAAAGTCTATAGAAGCAGTTTTGAATATATGTTAGTTAGGTTAATTAATCTTTGGATTGATGAAACTACATGCTACATCTAAAAATAATGAGCTTAAGTGCAGCTTTTATGTTCCTAAATATGATTTATTTTTTTTTGTGCCAGAAATGCTACTTACAGTTTTCTTTATGCAAATGAGTAATGCATCCTTTTTAAAACTTTGTGTGTAGGAATGTAGATTTTCATGCTGGACAAGACATCACTTCCATGATCACGTCCACTGAAAATGAAGCAAGACTGTACTAGAAACAGTGCTTACACTGTGGATTGTGAAGATTACGTGCACGTGGTAAAATTCAATCCATTTGATAATGGAGATGCATGTTCCCTCATTGCGTATGGTGGCAATAATTACGTAGTTATTGGGACTTGCAGATTTCAGGTTAGTTTGTGTAATTGTTGATTTTATTAGTTGCTTTCTGAAACTTACTTTGCGAGCACCTCTTACAGCACAAAGACACTGGTTGCTTACCTGTTTCTTCCCCTTCCCATGTAACTGGGGAGGGTTTTACTTATTATAAAACAAGTCTGGGATAATTGTTCTTGAAAAAAGAAATAAGTTTACATATATATATATAAGATACATATTAGTATAAATTACCTTACTGCTGGTATAAAGTTCCTTCTGAATAGAATTATAGAGTGGTTTGGTTTGGAAGGGACCTTGGACCTTAAAGACCATCTAGTTCCAACCCCACTGCCATGGGCAGGGTCAACTTCCACTAGACTAAGTTGCTTTAATCCCCGTCCAATCTGGCCTTGACCACTGCCAGGGATGGGGCAGCCACACCTTCTCTGGGCAACCTGTGCCAGTGCCTCACCACGCCCACAGTAAAGAATTTCTTCCCTATACCTGCTATAAATCTACGCTTTTTCAGTTTAAAACCATTACATCTTGTCCTATCACTGCACTTCCTGAATAGACTACAAAAAAATTAGGAGTACTCTACAGGAAGAGTAATCCCGTTTTAGGATCTCTTGCTAATGTTGGTGACTGCTGTCTGAAAACTGAAGCACGCAACTTTGGAAATAAGTGACTTAATATTTGCTGTATATTTTTCTTTATTATCACAGGATAATTGGCTCCTTTTTTTGCATAGTTATACTTTGTTCTATGTACATTTGCTAATTAGATTAAATTATCTTCTAAAGCTTTCAGCTAGCATGCAAAACAGTGAATGCTGCAACTACTTTCACCTTTACAACTAGTATCTGTTAATTTTATAAATACTTCTTTTAAAGAAGGACTGTAGAAATTTATTTTTTTTTAATTTCTGAATTGTTTTCATTGGCTGTCCCTCACAGACTGTTAGAAACAGTAAAATATGTTTTCTTACCTTGAAATTGTGTAGTCGTATTACAAAAGTTTTTTAAATGTAAAGTACTGTGTAGTGTATATGCTGCATAAGATTTTTTTAGGTTAGGGTTTGGTTTTGGTTTTTTTGTGGGGTCTTTTTGTGGTGTGGTTTGTTTTTTTGTTTGTTTTGTTTTTTTGTTGGTTTTGTTGTTGCCTAGATGCTTGAAAGATTCAGGAGACAACTGTTATCTTTGTAATCTATTTTTAAGCTTTTTTCCTCAACTCACTTTTCAATTACACAGTATTTTTTGGTATTTTATCTAATATGCATAACTGCTCTTATTATTCTTATTATTAATCCCTGAAGTCTTACTGTTGGAAATTCTCTGAAAAGCACCTAGTGCTGACCGCAAAAACATTGTCATCTGGTATTGCCCTCTATCTTGTTTCTGGTGTAGGCCTTGAAAAGGAGCTAAGTAACATTTTGACAGCCACTGGTACAAGATAGTTTTCCTGTAATTTTCATATCCACCCTTCCACATGTGGAGTCACTGAGTATTTCAAAATTCTTAGCATGCTGTTACAAGTGGCATTAGTTGTATCTGTGAAGATATTACTTGCACAAAAAGTATGCTCAGCATTTTTGTAGCTCAGTTCTGCTTTTTCTGTTCTGTGTTGGCCTCTGCCTTGAGACTGCAATCATTTAATGTTAATGTTAAGTACTTACATATTTCACATTAATACTTTATGTTCCAGGTTTTCACTTTAATGGTGTTATAATCTGAAAAGATCCTAGGTACATTTTTAAAGCCTTTTAATTCCATATCAATCTGAATTGTTAGAAGTCATCAAGACATTGTTCCAGATTAGCTAACTACAGTATTTCTATAGGAGGAGGATGCAGAAGTGGAAGGCATGCAATACAAGACACTAAGAACTTTTCATCATGGAATCAGAGTTGATGCCATAGCATGGAGTCCAGAAACCAGGCTTGATGCTTTACCTCCCCGGATAAGGTATTTAGAAAAAATGAGTACAAC
The DNA here is from genome assembly GCF_000696875.1 of Nestor notabilis. Classification (NCBI taxonomy): domain Eukaryota; kingdom Metazoa; phylum Chordata; class Aves; order Psittaciformes; family Psittacidae; genus Nestor; species Nestor notabilis. Next base: position 27,941 of record NW_009934112.1, on the reverse strand, counting down.
GAATCCAGGTCGCTAATCTGTTTTCCTTAACTCCTTAATATGGAAGTATGTTTAAAGCTTATGGGTGAAAACTGACTCCATAGAAATCACTGATGAAGTCTTTGAACGCTTGCTTTAGCAGAACATTTTAATTCTGAGTAATGGGGGTGGTGGTGGTGTTCTACTACTTGTGTTGCTTACGCCTCCTCCCAGTAAGCTAGGAGTAACTTTTTTTCCTTATTAATAGATCTAAAACGTAGTTAGCTCTTTCTCTGTACATCTGTCAAGAAGGAATTCTTTTAAGAACTTTACTAAGGATGAGACTACTGTAATGGCATGCTATACAAAGCTGTTTGTAATGTTCTGCATAATAAGGGCTGTGTTTAGGAATAGGTCAGATGCTATTGTGACACCCATTAAGGTGCAAATCTAGAAAGGTAGTTGACTAGTAAGTGTGCACTTAAGAACTAAAATGTTCTCAATAGCTTGTAAGCCTCTTGAAAATTATGATGGTTGCTTACTGCTAGATTTTCATAGAATCATAGAATAGTTAGGGTCGGAAAGGACCTTCATACAGTCTTTTGTCTAAGATGTTAGAAATGGGCTTATGAATTTATGTTTTGGTATTTTAAACCACTGATAATGAGTGTACTTTTTTGTGCTCTGCCACTTAACTTCTTCCAAAGGAAGCTTCAATGGCAGTTATGAGAGATATTTCAGGTAATTAATAATTGATTCAGATTTAGCTTTGTAAAATGTTTTATGTTTCTTTCTATGAAAAGTATTCTTGGCACTTTGTACACATTATTTTGTAGATAAGTTGCAATTATAACTCTGCTTGTTGCCAAAGCAAACTGAAGGGCACTGGTCCACTATTGCAGTGTTAATTGACTGAAGGGCTTTTCTTTGTCTGTTGAGTGTAGGTTTTGTACTGCGGCATCTGATAGGAAGTTAAGGCTATATACTTCAGACCTGCAGGACAAGAATGAATTTAAGGTAAGGGCAGCTAAGCTGATTTTTAAAAATATATTTAGTCTTTAGTGAAGTCTAGTCTTTTAACTGCTCTTCTGTCCCATTTTGCTTAATGTACTGTATGAGATAAAGCATGAAAGTGTGACAGATCCTATATCCTTCCTCTCTAGGAAAAATCATTGTATAATATACTCTTCCGTCTTTAAAGTGAAAATAACTAAATATCAGCTATATGATGTCTTGATCTAAAAGTACTTATGTAACAATGTAACCAAATTAAAGAAAAGTAAGTAGAGGCTTCTGGGTCATCTAAAATATAAACAAAATGTTCCACAGGTGAATTTCAAGTACCATGTTGGATAAGGTTTCTTTATATAAAGACCTGTAAAATTTTATGTGGCATTGGTTTTTGGACTCATGTATAAGAAAAGCAGATTTAGTAATTTCTCTTTCATGGAGAGCCAGAAGTTTCAAGTCTTTCAAAGAGTAGAAAATTTAAAGAAAGAATACTGAATTTAGTACATAATTGCAGACAAGTATGTTAAACATGCCCACAGGCTGTCTCTTGTTTATTTCTGAGGTAGAAACAAAGGAAATGTCTACTTCAAATACAATTTCACTTCCCCTTATTTCAGTGTAGGTGGTAGTGTTCTTAAACCAGTGATATAAAAGAAGCCAGGCCTAAATGCTGACTTCACTTTATAAGCTGAAGATTGGTTTTCTGGAGATTTCTTTTGTTTGCAAGACATGTCAACTTCTATGTCACTTGAATGTGTAGATATTCTTCAAAATTCTGCCTTTGAAACAATGTCCCAGTCCAAGTATTAGATGTTTGTGCTGACCAGTTTGAATTTGTTTCGTTGAGGTCTCAGCGAAGAATAAACAAGGTTAAGTAATACTAAAAATTGTGGGAAGAGGGTTCTTTCTTTTTTAGTGCTTTGAAATATGATAATGCCTCTTTTGGTGAGACTTGTGTATTAAGTATAAAGGAGAAAATAATAGACTTTCATTTGTGGTTTGGTAATTTGTATTAGTAAGACAATGATATTTGTCATACAGAAACTAAGTGAATGTCACTTACATAGCCATACTGATAATGGAATGAATAAAGGCATAGCATAAGATGTAAAGATGGATGTTACTATAAAACAGAAGGTCTTTTCTTTAAAGAAAATACTTTTTATGTTGCTTCGTATGTGCATGTAACTGGGGAGGCTGCACCTTGAATACTGTGTTCAGTTCTGGGCCCCTCATTACAAGAGAGATCTTGAGTTGCTGGAGCAGGTCCAGAGAAGGGCAATGAAGCTGGTGAAATGTCTGGAGCACAAGTCTTATGAGGAGCAGCTGAGGGAACTGGGGTTGTTTAGTCTGGAGAAGAGAAGGCTCAGGAGGGCCCTTATAACTCTCTACAACTACCTGAAAGGAGGATGGAGCAAGGAGGTAGCTGATCTCTTCTCCCAAGTAACAAGTGATAGGACAAGAGGTAATGGCCTCAAGCTGTGCCAGGAGAGGTTTAGGAATATTAGGAAAAAAATTAGGGATATTAGGAAAAATTTCTTCACCGAAATATCAGATATATCAGAAACAGTCAGATATTGGAACAGGCTGCCTAGGGAAGTGGTAGAATCACCATCCCTGGAAGTGTTAAAAAAATTTGTTGATGAGGCCCTCAGTGACAAAGTTTAGTGGCAGTCCTGGAGTAACAGTTGGATTTAATGATCTTATGGTCTTTTTCAACCTAATTGACTATGATTCTATGATTAATTTCCTTGTTTCATGTTTGGTCATCTTATATGGCTTTGTCATCCAGGCAGGGGGATAACTGACATAGTTACAATCAACTTGTGTGGCACTTCTGACAAAATATTTCTACAGGTTCTTAGTGCTGTTTGCTTGTGAGTTCATGTCTGTCATTTCTTATTAAAGTTATCTGCATAATATCTGCCAGATATTACAGACAAAAGGCTTTAATGTTAAGTTATAAATTAAATCTTCTTTTTAGCAGAATGTAAAGTTACTTATTAATTATGTGTCTATTGCAATTTGAGATTTTCATAGAATTTCATAAGCACACAGAAGAAAGAGAATTGATGACATCATTTATAACAGTGTAGATGAATGCTTAACAAGTGCAAATAATCAAACATATGGATGAACCTGGTACTACAGGCTCTGTTCAGCTAAATTCAGCATCTAAATTCTAGGTTTTAAACTCATTTTGGATTAACAAAGGACCTGATGGCCTGTCTGCTAAAATCAAGGAGAAGTCTCTTGACTTCCTTGGACATTGGTTCAAGCCTTGGATGAGTGGAGTTTTTCCACATGTTGAATAAACATCAAAGCTGTTAGTTTCTTTTATTGGGAGTTAATGATCAACAATTTTATGGGTTTTTTGCCAAAAATTGAACGTCAGCTGTGATAGTTCATAACTTTCATACCTCTTCTTCTCCCAACATCATCTGGTCCTTAGCAAAAGGTACTTTTCTATACCTTCCAGAGTGGACTTCGTGTCCACACCAGTTTGCAGACTCTCTGCGTTAATGTGGTATACGGCCCAGACTTAACACTAGGAATTACCAATGGGATCTGCCATTTTGCTCATTAGAAACTAGTTGCTTCCAGAGAAATAATCAGTATAACATCACACAAACACACCTTTGCTACTTTTTTTGACCTTAAAATTTTTAACATACAAGTTCAAATAAGTTTATTCTAATGAAAAAATATAGCAATCTGTATATTACTTAATTAGAATGAGATTACAAACAACACACTTTTAAAATAACAGTAATTTTTAATATACCAAATGATATGATACGATACTTTTCTGGCTTATTATCAATTTATGATCTATATGACAACCAGAGAAGCAAAGGCGGCAACTCAGTAGCACAGTCTGCCGAGTGCTGTTTTTTTTCAGAATAGAATTTCTGTGATGGGTTATTGTTTTCCTAGTTCTGACAAGATTTTTTTTTTCTGGTATCTGACCAACACAAATGGCACTTAAAAACACGCACTTCTAATTTAGGGGAATTTATTACACAGTAGCTTTGACTGGATGCCTAGAAATAATTTTGAAATGCCACATTTACATTTCCATTAAGATAGCAATTATTTTTCATACAAAAAGGTTCATTGCAGAAGTGATTCATCTACCCTTAGGACTTCTTTCTACACAAAATGTCCTGACTTGCAGTTACAAACTTCTACTGTGAAAGTGTTTTCATTGCATAACACATCAGAGTAATTGCTTTTGATAGGTAGTGATTATAGAGACCACAAAGCATTAATACAACAGGTGTTGGACATTAGAATGTGCTATTTAGGCTGAACAGCCACAGCTGTAAGTATGAGAAGTATACAAGTTATTTTGCCCCAGAAGGAACAAGTAATTATGATCTTATTTATTCGGCTCCAGTTGACATGAATCAGCTCCTCTAGTGTCAAATATAGATAGAAGGATAATAAATATTTTTTTTTCAGCTGAAGATATCATGGGTGCTTCTCCATTTTTGACACTATAGAAGACTAAAGATTGTTTAATGCTTATGGAATACAAATGAGAAGTGTTGGTTTGAATTCAACAGTAAAGTTTTAGGTTTGTTTATGTTAAAAATAATCAGAAAACAGCTAGAAATATATATTTTTACCTAATAGTGGGGAACTTGTAAAAAGGAAGAATGTGGACTAGTGTGTTTATGTTGGTAAAAAAAGTTGTCTTTGAGACCATCTTCTGGGTTTTGGTTGTTTGGGGTTTGGGTTGGTTTTTTTTGACAAAAAGTGTGGAAAATGCTTTCTCTGGGTAATCATAATTTCTTATACCTGGATGATCATAGTCCTATATACTACTTGTCAAGAAAAAAAAGTAACACCTAACTCTGATTTAAAGTATTTGCAAAATCTTTAATGTTATCAAATGTTAACTCGGTGAGCTATGCTGAGATGCCTTTCAAGAAAATTTGATACAGTGCTTTCTTTCTAACAGTCAATTCATACCTCAGAAAAGCTATTTCATAAATCTGGGTTTGAGCTCACTGTGAACACATGGAAGATTCTGATCCATTGTATGATGCATGCTTTACACATGGGATTTGTAGGAGAGGTACAGAATGTGCAAACAAAGCTGAAAGAAGTATGTGATTACAGTCAAAATGTAATCTCTGAACATTTCGTCTTTTATAGTAAACAATTAGTATGTGTTGCTTCTGGAGGGAGAGACAGAGTAATCTTACTTTGTTCTCCCAGTGGAAAAACTGTCTTGATGTAATTATCAACAAGGAACTTTAAGCATACTGAGTTTTCCATTACTTTGTCAACACAACTAATCCAAAATTTATGGCTTGGATCAAGCCCAGAACAACAAACAAAAGGTAAAGTATGACTGATGGATCTTTGTGAAATCATTTTCTTCTTTTGAGGTTTCCATTTGGAAATGAATCGTGGCTTCCTTCTCCTGCTTCAAATTTTGTTTAATAAAAAACATATTTCATCAGGACTGTGGAAGTAAAGTGAGGCAGGATATTTGAATTCAGAATGCTGAAAATTTTCAAAAGACTTGGCATTTCTGTCTAAATAGTTTATCATCATCTTAGGATGTATTAGTTCTAGTATAATCCACTAGGTTTTAATAAAATTATGAGCTATTGGAAAAAACTAAGTTGGCTGCTGAAAATGTCTCTGTATTGAATTGATGAGGCATTCATAAAATTTTTAGAGAGTGGGATTTAGTTATTGAGTGTGCTTGAGAGATGTTTTTTCTTAATCAGTTCTGCATTTGTTTCTCAGAATAGCTACACTTAGAGAACAGATAGTGTGTTTTCCTTTCAGAAGAGCGTGGAACTGGTTGTTTTCATTCGACCTTGTTTTCCTTTGCAATCTCTCTACGTCATGCTGTTATCCAGAGGATATTTTTGTCTCCTTCTTATGATACCTTGCTGAGCAAAACAAGAGCAGCTATGTCTTGAGACTTAATCAGTGGGACTGAAGAGGATGCAACAGTAACAGATGAAATATCTACACATTGACGTTTGCCTGACTTAAAATTTTAAGTGACGTTTCTGTGAAAAGACCGTAGCTGTGGTTAATGACAGAAAAATACATGTAAATCCTCAGATGGAGCAAACTGATATTTTAACTAGCTACAGATTTTCTGATGAGACCAGAGGTGATTTACTCATACGTAGCTCCTATGAGAATGACTTTGACAGTACTTTAAACTTTGACTGGACCCTGAATGAGAAGTTTTGCATGCTTGCTTAAAGCTCAAATTGTGTAAGTTCTTTAACTTAGGTTTTTGAAACTTGTAAACCTTAAAAGATTCCTAACGTCTGTAGATAAGTACAAATACTTAATAGAATTGAGGGGAGAGGGGAAGGAAAAGTGTCTTTATTATAGCCAAGATAACTGAAAAGCCTTTAAAAAACATAAAAATTATCCAGCTTCTGATTTCTGCTAAAACAAGGATTTTGCATTTATTCAGAAAAGCTATGCTGCAAAGTTGCTTTTTCTTACACATTATTATCAGTTCTTTGAAATAAAATGTAATGATTAAGTAGCTCTAGGTGAGAACAGTTACACAGTTACAAGGTTCCATTTGGAATGACTTTCTGATACAGCTGTATATGTTTGCCTTAGAGTGACAAATCACATGTACATTCACAACGTAAGTGCTCATATTCTCTTGGAAAATGGATGATCTATTAATTCACAGTAAGTGTATGCACTATGCCCCATTTTCTTTCCTCTTCAGGACAACAGCAGTTAAAGCAGAGAGCACAAGGCACTGTATCTGTTCTTCTCAAATGCTGAATAGAAATTGTGCTTAATTGCTAAGGTGTTGTATGGCTTGCTTGGTTTTGCTTGTATATTGTTCCTCATTTTTGGTTTTCTTAAAGCCTTCAGTGTGCGTTGTCTTCTGTTTCATCTTTTTTCACTGAGAGTTTTTTCACTTTTTTTTTTTCTCCCCCTAAAAGTAGAAGTTATACTTTTATGTAATTTTGTGCTGACTGCTTGGACAAGTGGCTGCTTTATTGCTCCTTCAGGAGATAAGAGTTACTTACCAGTAATCAGAGTCCTTTTGAGATATGTGGTTGATGAGAAACTGAACGTGAGCTGGCAGTTTGCGCTCACAGCCCAGAAAACCAATTCTGTGATGGGCTGCATTGAAAGGAGCTTGACCAGCAGGTCGAAGTTGGTGATCCTGCCCCTCTACTCTGCTCTCACGAGACACCACTTGGAGTACTATGTGCAGTTCTGGTGGTATCCTCAACATAAGAAGAACATGGAGCTGTTGGAGCAAGTATAGAGGAGGGCCACAAGGATAAGGGGGTTGGAGCACTTCCTTTATGAAGACAGGCTGAGAAAGTTGGGGCTGTTCAGCCTGGAGAAGAGAAGGCTGCGTGGAGACCTCATAGCAGCCTTCCTGTATCTGAAGGGGGCCTATAAGGATGCCAGAGACGGACTATTCATTAGGGACTGTAGTGATAGGACAAGGGTTAATGAGTTTAAACTGAAACAGAGGAGGTTAAGGTTAGATATAAGGAAGAAGTTCTTTACTGTGGGGGTGGTGAGGCACTGGAATGGGTTGCCCAAGGAAGTTGGGAATGCTCCATCCCTGATGGTGTTCAAGGCCAGGTTGGGCAGAGTCTTGGATGACATGGTTTAGTGCGAGGTGTCCCTGCCCATGGCAGGGTGGTTGGAACTAGGTGATCTTGCGGTCCTTTCCAGCCCTAACTATTCATGCGTGCATTTACTTCCTGTTCTTTCTCTTTTTTCTTTCTGAGATTTATTGTCTTCTTCCTGCGAAATTCAGTGGTTGAAAGGAGGATAAAAAGTTCTTGTGCAATTCACTCATCTTAATCAAGCAAGAGCATCAAGCTGACCTCTATGATAACTACAAGGGCGGGTCTTTTCCCCTACAGTGTCATTCTACACATGAATTAACTATTTTAAAGATCTCTGGTTATTGAAAAGTACTTTTTCTACTTTCCACATAAAATGATAGCTTTATCTTAACACACGTTTTTCCTTTAGTGGGTCTATTAAATACATTGTTGACTGATGGAACAGTCAGCTCTAAGGTAAAAGTATTTATTTTTTCTGTTTGACAGACATTTGATGGCCACTCAGATTACATTAATGATCTGGTGTTTGCTCCCAAAGAAGGTCAAGAAGTTGCAAGTGTAAGTGATGATCACACCTGCAGGTATGCAATTTTCAGAACATTATTGAAATAGTAGTGTTTGGCTTTTTCTCTGTGTGTATGCTTTATATGCTTGCTTAAATAAGTATTTATTTGGTTTTTTTAGTGGACCTTCATAGCTCACTAACAAGGTTGTGGGATGGCTTTTCCTCGTGACTTGTGGGTTATTGGTTGGTTTGTTGTTTGTTTTTGGTTTTGGTTTTTTTCAAAGCAATATTTTGAAGTAACTAGACACAGTGTGAAGAAAACTGTTCTGTCTTGGAATTAAGCACGCTATAATTTCCCCTGCTGGGACAGGAATAAAAGGCATGAGAATAGAAGAGAGAAGGCATGCACAGCTCAGCACTGAACTGTACAGACCCTCTCTATGCATTCTGTCATCAGATGAGTCAAATTTAAAACCAGCGTATGTATGTGAACTTTTCTGCCTACCCAAATTTCTTAGTCTTACCAGGAGGTAGGATTTTATAGCCTAAGGACAGTGCCATATTAATACAGTGGTACTGTAGCAGCTCATGATACCATGATTATACCTGCTTCAAACCCATGTATTGCTTATTTGTAACTGGAAGTAAAAGGGAAACATGGTTAAATACTTTGAAAAAGGCTGCTTAAGATTTTGTAGTACAGCTTTTCCCTGTCAGAAGATCCCTCATCTTCCTCTGCTGGTAGTGCACATGAATCTTTAAAGCTGTTATTCTTGTCCCGCCAGCGTAGCTCACTGTTGGAGAGATCAGGAAGGCAGCTATGCAGGCTATGTGAGTCACTACAGTAGCAGCAAGAAACTTGAGAAAGTGTCATCTTTTACTTTTCCTTGTAATAGCTGTGATAACTCAAAACTTGATTAAGCAACTGTTATATTTTTTTCTTTGATTATACAAACTGTATATTTGCTCTTTGAAGTTACCACCATACCAATTCCTATATAAATGACCAGGTAGTATTCAGGGTGGGGAAGTAATTTTTGACTTAAGCCATCTTCTACGTGCTAAGAAAGAGAATAGCTCTTAAATTATTACTCTGTGTATGAGATTTTTTTGAAGGTTGTATCATCAACTAGTAGAAATCACAGTTTAGTAGCTTCAGTTGATTTACTCTGCTACATAAATAGAATATCTAAAAGGCCTGTGTTTGTAACACCCCTAGGGAACTCAGAAATGTTACTTTGACCAGCAAGCAGATTTTCCATAGATGCCCTGTCCATATTCCCAACAAAATCATTAGGAATGAATAGTAAAAACATATTACTTACTCGTAGCTTGTTCTGATTTATTTCCTATCCTTGGTTTCTTCATTAAATCTAAACTAATATTGGGCTTAAAAAGCTGTTTGTATATTCATCTTTCCTGGGATGAAAGAGAACAGTTTTAAAACCAGTAGTCTAATTGATACTGATTGAAAATAAAAGGAAATCAAAATTATATAATTAATGTACACTATCAAGATTTCAACTTAGTAACTCTGAAAGCCATTTTGCAGTAAACCATAAAGTCTTTGGTTGAAAGCCATGGGAAATAAGTAGGATTTTTTTTGGCTACTTGAGGTCTTATTTTTTCCATTCATGCATGTGGAGCATGAAGACTTTTTTTATTGAATTTAAAGGTTACACTTTCAAAACTAATGGAAAATGCATTCCTTGGGACTTACCAAAATCATTCCTTACTTACTGTGTAATTTGTTTCAGCAGTAATGTAAGAAGAGGGATAATTCTTCTGTCTGTGCTGAGTTTCTATCCTGAAATTGTTCTTGGGATACATCATCTGTTAATACTTTTGGAATAAAGTTCTAGAACAATTAGTACAAGAACATGAGGGTTTGAGTATTTGACTATTGTTCTGTTAGAGCTTCACTTTTAAGTTTTAATAAAGTCTTAATGCAATGTCTTGGTATGTAAAGAATATATGCAAACATGTTAAGATCTTCCCTGGTTTTCACGTTATAGTAAGTTTAGCAGAGATCTCTAATGAAAGAAGATTTTCAGTTTTCGTGCACTAAACAATCTTGCCACAAGCTGCTGCAACAGTGACAGAGCTGGTTCGGTCATTTTGGTTGGAATACAGAACAAAAAACCTCAGATACTGGTTATATTTGATGTCCTTACATTTAAATTGCTGCTGTGTCATTCAGAAGTTCTTGTTTCTTGCATGTACTCTTTGTTGACCTTGTTGGACAATGCAAGACTTGTTTTTTTTCCCAGCTGTGAAGTAGAACTGAATTAAAAATACTCTTGCATAAAAATAACTGCAGCAGCCATCTGTGTTATGTAGTTGTGAATAAAAGTGTTATGTGTAAAAACGTATGTAAATAATAGTATCTCATTTCACTGCACCAAAAATCTCAAAACTAATATAATCTTAAAATGAATTGCTTTTCTGAAAGAAGACACCTTGGAAGACGCTTAAAGCCCACCGTGTTGTAGTTACTTGCATTACTCATATTAAAGATCAAAATTCCTGTAGCTGAAAATTACATCTGCAAACTTGATGGAAAAATTCAAATCCTGGGTCCTAAATTTTGTCCCAAGGGTGGCTGCTTTCCAAGATGGATGAAGCTGTTCATAAGCATATAGTTAATTTATATCTTTGGCAGAATAGTTTGAAAATTTTGCTGTACTTCACTTTTTTATATATTTCATAACTGCTTTATTCTTTCTAAAAAAAAATAAATAAAATTATTTTTAAATTTTGAAAAATTCTAAAGACAGTCGTAAAAGACTAGCAGAGGAAATAGCAAAAATATCTACTGTTATATTAAATAAAAAATTGACTCAGTTTTATTTGTCATATGTGTTAACATTGAGTACAACTGAAGTAAAAATTAAGTATTTTGTATACACATTTAAAAAAATCAAATTTGGGATATTTATACATTTCTGCTGAAAGCTAAACTTGGTCATGGCAGAAAAGTAAATTACCTCTTGGATTTAATCTAATTGCTTTGTTTCAAATCTATGGTTTTTTCCCTTCGTGATCTACCTTTCATATGTAGTTTCAAAATTCTTTATAATATTTACACGTCATTAAAGTAATTTGCTTACCATTTCTTGGTATCCTAAGAGCATGCTTAATGAATAAGAGAAAAATCTTCTACGACAGCTTTAAGGAAGATTTCATTTAATTCCTTAAACAAGAGCTGTGTGTGTGCAACTCTGTGGGCACTGCTCTTTAACAAGCAACAACAGCAACAAAAAACCAAACAAACAAAAAAAACCCAACAAGAAAAACCAAACAACAAAATTTATTGCTGGCTTTTTCTTTATGAACTGCAGAGACAGTATGGGAGGCTGCAGGGAGTCAGACATACAAATTATTTTGTTCTGATACTTATTGAAGACTCTGCAAAAAGAACACAGGAAATGTTTGGAAAACAGCAGGAGCTTAATAGACACCCTTCTGCTGTTGGTAGTTGGCGAGACTTATCAGATGTGTCTTGAATTATTTCATGCAAAATACCATCTTGGTAAAACTCACTAGTCTCATACACATGCTGAAAATTAAAAATTAACCTCTGGCTGTTAAAAGTTCAATTCAATGTGATTCATAACCACATTACACTCCACCCTCATACTGAACTGAAAGATTACTGACAGTGCCCTTAACGGCAGCACAACAATTTCTTATGGTCACCAAGTGCTGGATTGACTTGTATTTTAAAAAGTTGGAAAGAACTCATCTTTACCTCTCTTCCTGCTTCTTTTTATTATTTTATTATTTTATTATTATTGCATAAACTACATCATCTTCCTCCATTTTTGTGTGTAATAGAAAGGAATGTATGGTTGACTTATCTTCCACTTTATCTGTGAATGTACTTGCTCTTTAGGTCCTTTTCTAAGTTCTGTTCAGTTAGGCTGCGGCTCATGTTGCTTCATAGAGAAAGTCTCTGAATTTGTTTATGAGTCACTGTTGAGTTCAGCTTTCTCTGTTGCCTTCTTTCTGGACCACAAATGCCAGCCCATCTGAAGGTTGGACAGACTTTCAGGGGAAAGGTTTGACATTACTGGAAACTAAATTAACTAAGAGCCTCAGAATTTATTGTAGCATTTAATCTATTTTGAGGGGGTTTTTTTAATCTGTAGTGTATTTGTTTACCATGGTACTCTTATGTATTAGTTATTTTGTGTAGGTCTTTCTCTAGACAATATGAAGGAAAGTAAATGGTAACTATTGTTTGGGGGGGGTTGCCTTACATTCCTTAATATATTGCCAGCACTTGTTGCACTTGAATCTTAGCTTGTTAATTCAATAAATACTTCAGTCTTTGACTGGATTGAAAAGTTGCCATTCTCACTTATTCTTGCCTTTAAAATTATATTTTATTTGTGTCTTCCTGTTCCTAGTGCATGCAATTATGGATTTTTCCAAAAATTCTTAAAAAAATGGTGTCTTATTTCACATTGTTCTAAATTCGTCTGTTTGTTAAAATTCCACGGTGTTTCTTCATATAAGAAATGTCATACCAAAATTTATCCTTTCTGAGGTATGCTAGTTACAATTATCAAGCTAGTTATTCATTATAGTTGATGAAAATAAGTGTTTTGGATTATTTTTAAGTTTAGTCTTTGACTTCGCACATTTTTTGTATGTATCCCTGTATATCTCCCAAATATAGTCTTACAAAGTTTCAGTTATACTTTACAGCCACGATGCAAGTATTAACCAACAACTTCTGTTGTACTTCACAACTTCTGTTTCAGTGTCCAGTCAGCTTAAAATAAACAAACAAATATTTTCCGAATCAAATGTTTGGAATACTGTTTCAGTCTGGTCTTAACTGTGGATGAATAAGTCTTTAGTTAAAAGTCTTCAAAATACGTGGATGAAATGGTAGCTATTTCCTGTGTGATGCATTATGACTTAGATTTAGGGTCACACAATCCTAGAACATAGTCTAGCCTATAAATTGTTTTAAATACAAATCATTGCATTAGGTTCGTGTAGCAGTTACCTTTGTATTTTTGAAAGTCATTGGCAGATTTGTAGTTGAGTTTCTAAGTAGCAGTCATACCACAGAAGCATTTTTTAAATCTACATTGGGAACAATAAGCTTATAACTCTTAACAGCTAATTTTTCTTCGGTTGAAAGGAGACAACTGAAGCTTCCCCACCTAGCGCTTCCCTTCCCCCCCCCGCCCCCAGTACTGCTTAGTCTCTACTTTTGCTTTGGATAACTTTAAGGGAATTTCAGTAGTAGTAGTACTAGTAGTGTGTGTTTCCTGGATTTATTTCTAAGTGTGCAAGTTCCGAAATGCGTGTTAGTGGAGAACTGTCAGTTGAAAAGCTTGAGATAGTATATGTGCAGTTCCCTTGGCTCTCCAACTTCTACCTACATTGCAGGGAATAATTAGAATTACATGCCATAGTTACCAGTGAAAAATAGATCAATGCTTGCGTATCCAAGTAGATATTACAAGAAACAATGGGTAAAATGGATTTTAATGCCAATATCTGAATGATTCTCATTACTAATTCTTTAATAATAGTGGCATTTGCTTTGATCACCAAAAGAAAATGGTGAATGTGGGTCAACTTCCTGAAAAAGTATTTACACATTTGCTCTATGAAACGGCTATTTCATGGATCAAAAATAAGTGAAGAAAATGCTGTACAGGCACAAATTTAGAAACCAGTATTCTGAGTCAGGAGATAGTTGAAGATGGCTGTGCCTGGTGGACTAGTGCTGGGCAGCACAAATGAATTTACCCTTTCTCCCCATGCAACCACTTCTGTGGCTGAATAGGGAGTTCTACTTAGTACCACTACAGATTCTGCAGCAGTGAACTGTTAGTTGTGCAATGCATGACCTGATTTTTTTAAAACAAATTCTTCATTTTGTCAGCAAAATAAAATAAATTACTAGAAATTATCTTGAATAGTATGCTTTTTTTTCTTCTGAGCAGGTAGAGAAGATTTCTATAGTTCCATTTCAGCCTTCTGTTCTTTCATGTCCTGCCTAGTATCCTCCTCAGATATTTGATAACCACTTCCATATGGAGTTGGCAGAAGACCTGAGACACCACCAGTATGGTTGTATTCTCCAGTGTTAACTAGTCACTGCACTTCCATTTTCCTTTCTTGAGATCCTTCTTTCCTCACTTCTTGTGCTTAATGAGAAACAACTTCACTCTTTACCTTTGTTGCGTGAGCTGTGTAACAGGAATTTTCCATAGACCTTTAGGCTTTTTGGAGGTGATAGGATTTTCCTCACACATGGGGTATGTCTGATGGAGGTATAAAGAAACATCAGCAAGGGGGATTTAAGCTAGATATTATTAACAAACAAATAAAAAACATGTTGGGCATTTTTAAGAGTAGGTCAGGCAGTAATCTGTGAGTAATGGTTCAAATATAGTTGATCATGCTTTATGGCTGAGAATGGTATCAGATTTCAAGGTTTGTTCTAGTCCCCACCCCAGTCACTAAAATTGTTGGAAATCTTATGTTGAAAGAATTCCCTTTAACTTCCATCTTCTGGGGATTTGAGAAATGGCTGAAGGTTGCAATATGGTTTTGTTCTTTTGCTATTGCAAATGACAATTTTACTCAGTTAAGTTTTGGTTTTGCTCTCTAGTTAGAATAATTCATGAAGTTAGAATATAAAATAAGGATAATCTCCATTACCACAAGACAGGTTTTCAGATGTTTTGATGAATTCTTTGCCAACTTTAATAAAAGTCCATCGTGTGATAAAATTACTGCACATATGCAGCATGTCATTATCCATATTTATGCATATGACATACAATATAGTTGTGTCAACATAGTTTGAATATCTTTGTACTTTCAGATAACTGCAGTTGTCGTTTGTTTGTTTAATCACAGGATATGAGTGACAAGAAATGTACTAATATCTCAAGAATTTTCTTGAGCAGCATTTGCAACTGTTTGTATTTTGTGTTAGTTTAAATTATGAGAGCTCTGCAGTATTTAATTTCTCAGTCCTTAGTTATTTAAAAATAATGAATTTACTGAGCAGATTATGTATTATTTTTGAGGCTTTCCATTATTCAGACTTTTGCCCTTATTTTAACTGGGGTTATTCAAACTTTTCTCCTTTAAATATACTGTGGAAGCTTTTTTTTTTTTTTTTAATATGAAAAAAGACCACCACAAGCCAAATAACAAGTCTGTGCAACAGTGGCTGGTAGGGCGGGGAGGAGAAATAATATGGTGACACTTTGCAGAGTTACAAAAAATAAGACTGTTTGGAGAGAAGTACATACTAGCTTGCTTTGTTCTAAAATCATGGTAACATTAGTAAAGTTTCAAGTTCTTTGAATGGGAGACAAAATGCTCAGTCTTCTTGGATTGATTTTCATGATAGGAATGTGGACAAAACTAGAGGGTTTTCTTTTAGCATCTGCAGCTGGTTTGGTTATGATTACGGAGTAATTGAGTAACTGAAATTCAGTTTGGCTAAATTTTTGGTCATTGCACGTTTTTTTACTTCGGTTAGTCACAAAAAAATACTGAAAAGAGTTAATTGAACACATATGTAATTGTAAACTTCCATACCAGCATGAACTTGATGCATACAGACAAGGATCTATTTTGATATATATTGCCTGGTCTGTTTTGTTGTTTGGGGTTTTTGTTCCCCAAAACTAAATTACATCATCTTTGTTATTGACAGAGAAGAAAATATAAGAGGGGCACTTATTTCCCACCCCCCATACTTCTCACTATTCATAATCTTGCCATTCTTACGAAGTGAGAGATACCAGTTTGGCATTTTATAAATAACAAAGGGAGGTAGAAAGCATAAATTTCTATCTCAACACCTAATAACCTCACTCACTTCAGGGAAGGAAACATGATGGCATGTCCTTTGGCCAAAATGATTCACCGTCTTGTGTTGTATCATAATTTTCTCCCTGCACAGTAAATACACATGGAAAGTGTTGATTTGACTTGGACAAATCTACAAGGCAAATTTTTTGGCAGTAGAAGAAAGTATTGTATGTTTCTAAATTACCTAGTCAAGTAGATATTTCATTTTTTAAACAGTTGTCAGGTTTTTGTTTTGACTTTTTTTAATAAGGACACTGATTCTTCAAGATTAGAGACCTTGCGTTTTCTACAGGGAGAACAAATATTTAATCTGTTGTGGTTTAGCATAAGAAAACAACATTGTTCATTTCCCCTATTCGCATATATTTTGTCTAGACTTATGGTGTATTATTTAAGAGGTTTTTGAAATCTCTTAAATATAAGGCTCTAAGCACCCTGATGAGATATAAACTGAAAAAGTCTGGAGGAAGTCAGCAAAAATCCTCTAGAATAAACAATAATAGTACGTAGCCACTCATCTAACTCAAATGACTGCGTAGAACACTACCTAAAAAATTGGCTGTTTCTAAGGTTTTGCATATCTGGGAGGAAGGATATATGTGTATGTTTTGGTGTGCAAATGCATATAAATAGTACGCAGAATTGTGTTTCAGGCTGGTGTTCACAACTGTGATGTCTTTGTCCTACAAGTGAGCTACTGATTTTGTAGGAAAAGAGGCAGTTGAGCTTTGGCTGTGAGATAAAATAGTCTCAGTTTTGGTTTTGTTGCATTTTATAAATGAAGTAGCTTCCTGGCTCATTAGGGTTGGAAGCAGATGATCTTAAGGTCTTTTCCAACCCTAACCATTCTATGATTCTATATTTAATGCATTCAAAGAAAAGTCACTCATCACCTGATCTAGTTTTGGTGTTTTAACATACACTTCTCTGTCATTCCATATTAACCAAATATTTCGATTTTTTTATTTTTCTTAACTGCTTGATGTGTACTGTAGGTGCTTCTAAAGGAAAATATTAAACTGGCACATAGGATTTATTTGTTGGAAGCTTGCCAAGACCCTGTGTGAGTTTGTGTTACCTCTGTGGTAAATGCTTTTGTTTGCCTTAGATTTATTTTTAGTTTCTTGTATTTCTGTTACTCAATCTTGTCTAACCAGGGGGAAAAATATTGAAATTCATATGTTAGATGAGCGAAATACTTAGTGCATGGTCTTAGCCTTTACCTGGTAATGTGGATGACTGAAGTTGTTTGGTACTTCACTTGAGGTCTCTTGTCAGCTAGACCAACACTGACCTTCCTGTTTTGTTATTTACAGTCTAATACAAAGGCTGTAGTGTGGACTTACGAATAAAGCAGGAAAGTCTAGACAACTAAACTTGTCGAATTATTTGGATATTGCACTTCTAAATGGAGGCTTTGCGTAGTTCATCAGTGTTAGACTATATAATCTTCAGCACTGACTGCTCTTGCTGAATTCTTGAAATGATAAAACACAAACTGTTTCATTTGGTCACCTTCTTTTTGAATGTAGTGAGGACTGAAAGTTAATGTATTTGCAGACAAGTGGCAATAAATACTTTATTTTTTTGCTTTAGGGTCTGGGATTTGGAAGGAAATGAGAAGGCCCATTTTGTTTTACGTTCTCCTGGAATGAGTGTTTGCTGGCATCCTGAGGAGCCTTTTAAGGTTGTGTTTTTCAGCTCTTCACCCTCACCACCTTTAAAATAACAGGAGGGTGGACTTCCCTAAACTATGAATCTTTGATGCTGTAGTATGATTGAAGTTTGGGGAACTATTGTATATTGTAACTGGATATTGGTTGGATCTGCTTATGTGAAGTCATTGTAAATGAATTCTTATTCGCGTTCTTGTCATTTTACTCTCAGTCCCTCCTTCTCCCATAAGAAATACTCCTTAATTACATACATCAATTGTTGATAAGTATTCTGATGATTGGATATAAATTTACAGTTACTAGAGAAAAGTTCATTTTTCGGAGTCATGGTAACACAGTTCATCAGTAACACCGACTTAAAAAGCATGCCAAGTTTTGAAAAGTATGTTTGAAGTTAGCAGGGATTTTTTTTGTTGTTGTTGTTCTTGCTTGGAATATCTGAAGTAGATGCTGAAAAATCAAAACAAAGAAATAAACTGTGATTTTTCTACTTACCTATTTATTGTACTGGGGAGGATTAATCACCTGATATATACAAAAATACTCATTAAGAGTGTAGTCCTAGCAATCTTGGATTGATTATTCCTGTTGTGCCAATCAGTAAGTTCCTTAAACAGCTACAAATAGATTACCACAAAAACATACTTAAACCAGAGGAAAATGGTCAAATAAGGTATCAAAATACTTATGTAGCAATAGGGAAGAAAGATGTCTATTCTCATCACATTTCACCAATATTAACACCCAGTCCTT
This sequence comes from Nestor notabilis, assembly GCF_000696875.1. Classification (NCBI taxonomy): domain Eukaryota; kingdom Metazoa; phylum Chordata; class Aves; order Psittaciformes; family Psittacidae; genus Nestor; species Nestor notabilis. The sequence goes on along the minus strand of NW_009934112.1, from coordinate 9,570 downwards.
ACTAAAAAAACTAGGAGAACTGTTGATTTGGGTGGTATCACAGTTGAATGGGTTGGCTACTGTTTGCTACTGGGCAACTTTGTTAGCATAACAAAATTACTAGATTTGCCTCAAAATATTGCAGTATTACACCGATCTTACATAGCTTGTCTTTTCTTTAGCCCTTGTCAAAGAGTAGGCACAGGGGTTTGGAGGGGCGGTGTTTTGGAGAAAAAACTTCAAAAAGCTAGTAAAACTTGACAGACTTGATGATTGCTGAAAAGCTTATTTCAGGTCAAAATACTTGCTGTACCATGTCCTTTAGTCTGCAGAAGAGCATGTTTTGGTGACAGCTCTCTTTTTCCAAACAAATTTTCATGTTATCAGAGTGTTGTTTTTAATGGTTCTTTGCCTTCCTTAATTATTGTTCATGACTATCTGAGAACCATCATCTCCTCATGGAGAAAATCTCTTTCATCATTTAACCAGGAAGCTCTTTCTACAATACTTAGTAAACAACTGCTTACTATTTTAATGGAAAAAGTTTAGCTAAAATCTGTTGCAGATTGTTATAGGATGAAGTAAGAGATGTTACATAAACTCAGTAAGTGTGAATCCAAATTCTACAGTTCCACTGATTAATACAGTTGTTTCCTTGTTAAAGCACTGTGGCTGTCAGTCAGTTCTTCGTACTTGGGAACTTTTTATTTTTAGAATAATTACTTTATAACTCTGAAAGCACAGTGCATTGGTCATTAAGACCTGGTGCTTCTAAGCACCAGAATTATATACATAGATAGCTAAAGATGTATAGATAGATAGGTAAAATAATGTAATCGTTATGTATAACAGTGTGACAGTTGCGTAGATCAAAGTGTTTTTTATTTATTGGTGGAAGAGTGTTCAGCAGAATATTTTCTGGTACAAAGTGAAAAATTGTACCTATTTTAATATTATTTGTACTTGCTTAAAAGTATTCCTATCTTTGCTATAGAGTAGAAAAGATTAAGATTCATTACATGCTAAGTTTACAAGGTGGTATTAATTTCTTTTTACAGCTGATGGTAGCAGAGAAGAATGGAACCATCCGATTCTATGATCTAGTTACACAGCAGGCCATTCTCTCCCTAGAATGTGAACAAAAGCCACTAATGTCAGCAGACTGGTGTTTAAAAAATAATCTTAAAATTGGAGCAGTTGCTGGAAGTGATTGGCTGATCTGGGATATCACTCGCTCCAGGTATTTTTTTACATGAGATCGGTTTCTTTATTCTCTTCTTAAGCAGTACACAAAGAGATGTGGCTACTTAGCTAATACAGTAGTTAAATACACTATATATTGTATCACCTCTTCAGTAAATAAATAAGTATTCATCAGGAATTACAAAATCAATATAGATTATTCACTGGTATTCTTTGTTTCATCCTTATCAATATTTATCTGTTAGAAGTAACACTGTCTTTTTGTCCATTTGAGACAGTTTCTCACTACTGTTTACCTCTCACAGTAAGTTTTATGTGTTTGTTAAAGTTTGATTCTAAATTATGAATATATGACGACCACAATGAACTAGATAACTACTTCAGTTTTCCTGCTCCAAATTGAGATATAAGCTGCAGGAATGTTCTGGTTTTCCCTCAGCTTCTTCACAGAGAGTCGACAATGTGTCTCCTTCACTGTTTAAACGATACATGCTTTTAATACTTACAGAATGAGCTATAGTTGTTTGCAGAACAGTTTTTTTTACCCTGAATGTCTGTTTTAGTTATCCACAGGATAAGAGACCCATCCATGTTGACCGAGCCAGATTATTCAGGTATAAGTGTTGTCTCTATTCTCTGGGTTTTGTCTATATAAATCTATGTATATGCAAAGCAGTTGTGAGTTTAGGAACCAGGATGTTTCTCATTTAAGTAATTTTTAGTGGGATCTGGTTTATAAACTTTGTGAAATTTGTGAATGTGTATATGTTTTACAATGACATGCATTCAGGGCTGTGGGTGGTGAATCATTTACAAACCATTTCTCTGAATTTATTTCTCTGCTGTTAGTGGAGTATCTGACAGCTTCACAGAGTTACCACAGTGGAGAGAACTTCAGTTTGTGTGCACTTCCCATAGTCTAATGCAGATATCTGAAAAGTATATTGATTTCATAGGTGGTCCCGAGTTAATGAAAATCTCTTTGCAACCACTGGATATCCAGGAAAGACAAATACGCAACTGCTGGTTCATCATTTAGGACATCCCCAGGTAAATTTTTCAGTTTGGCTTTTGACTATAATTGCATCTGGTCTCTTCAAGTCAGGCTTGTAAATAGTTAAAAGCTACAATTAAAAACTAGCCCAAACCATCCAGAAATCCTGCTTGGTCTACCTATTTCATTTTGGTTCGTGTCATCCATGCCAAGGATGGTTTAAGATCATACCACAATTAACCTCCTATTTTAAAAGCTGCTTGATCTGTATTGTTTTATTTTGCTTTACCTCATCAGTGCTAAGGGGAAGAAAACCAGATTTAACCTGTTACTTAATAAATTTTTCTGTATTGCTAATTCTAAAGAGGCTGAAACCAGCTGGTTGTGTATTTTACATCTTTAAACTAATAATAATTTAAATCATTAATAACAATATATCCAGAGACAATCAACACAAAGTATAGGAAATAGTTTGGTTTTGCTGGCGTTTGTATACATTTGTAATGCTTACTGTTAAAATACTACCTCAAAACATACTAGTTGTGAGTACACTTAAATAACAGGGAACAATTTCACTAAAAAAGGTTTCTAAGTTTGAAAGTATGCATTTAAAATAATAATAATGTTAATAACAATGGAAATAATTGAAGCAATGTGTTATCAATTAATGTTTTCCTTTATGTTACTTAAATGTAGTAAGCAGCTACTGGAACTAATTAGTGGATAAACAGATTTTTCAGCTGGGTTTCTGTTGTATTTTAACTGTGTTGTTAAGGAGTACTAAATATATGATGTTTATATGTCTATGCAACTTGTTATGTGGTATAGAAGTCATTATGTGATAAGCTGTATTGATATTTATTTCTTTTTTTTTTTCTTTTTCTTTTTTAAAGCCCATTCTTACTGGCACTGCAGCTGTAGGATCTGGTTTGACATGGCATAGAACTCTTCCATTATGTGCAGTCGGAGGAGATCATAAAATTTTCTTCTGGGTATCTGAAATGTAAAATAAGCATTTGCCTTCAGTTTGAAACATTACAGCATCATCGTAAAACAAAGGAATTTACTGTTTGTACTGGTATTTATTCACGTGGAGAATATAAGAAAGGAACAAGTAAAATACAAAACATTTATGTTTGATTTTTAGCTTGCAAATGCAAGAGCTTTTGTAAAATCGGTTCTCATACATCTGATACTTCCCTTAAAATAAAAGACACACTTTTTTAACATGGTATTTGGTGTGAAATGAGCTTTTTAAAAGTGTTTTGCTTTAAGCAATTTTGTATCCAGCAATCTCAGTCTGCAGTCTTGTTCTGGTAACACAGCTCAACCACTTTTAAAATGTCCAAAGTACTTACAGGAAGAACACCTGATTCTGTATCAAATCACCCAACAATGACTATCATATAAGAAAGAAATGCTTATATATGTTCTGTCTGTGAATGTAGTGGCTAAATAATCTAGGTACCACTAACAGTGAAGAAGCTAATAGTACAATCAGAATGATAATTTTAAGAAGTATTATTTTTCTTAAAATGACAAAGGGATTTACTTCAAGTATACCAAAGAGCAGGTAGGTTTTTTTCTCTTCCCAGTCTTTTACTTCCGGCCTTCTACTAGAAAATCAAAGACATTCTCCTCTTTCTAGAGGCGTATTTAGAGGAAAGAGTAAAAGACTGATAACTCCTGTCTTCAGTATCCTTTTTACATGCTTTTGCAAGTGAAATTATATCAAGATGTTCAGCTAATATAACAGCTCCTTACAGCATCATAGCCATCCATATTAGCAGTAGTTAGATCTTAAAATATTGTCGTTTGTCTCTATTTATGCTGGACCAATTAAGAAATAGGACAGCAAAAAGTGAGATTACAGTCATCTTTTAAAAAGTAAGACCGTATTTTATTTGTCATCATTTCATATGTTGAGAAATTTTGCTTTCCAACTGCCACCAAAATTTACCTTAAAGATGAATATAAAGTTCCTCATAGGTCCCAGTCTTGACTGGTGTGTGCTTAACCTGTAAAATAAGAAGATTGGAGGATGTTTCAAGCTATAGCACTTTGTTCATCTCATGTCCATAATTTGACCAGAGTAAGTCTTAATGGTAAGTTTAACTGGCTCACAGACACAGCTAAAAAAATCTTTGTGTGTCTGAGAGGAAGAATTGGTCTGGAGCACTGCTATCCTTCTGGATGTGTAGAGAAATTGAAACAGATACTTATTTTTTATTGTCCGCTCTCAGAACAAAGCTGTACATAGTGCCTAGCTATGCAGAATATCATGCACCATATTCAGTACCCATATGGACAAGGGCAATTTGTGTTAGGCATGTGCAGGTGCATTCTGATTAAGACTTTTAATGCAGAATTGTTTAAAACCCAAGAGGGCAGAAACTTGTTTGTTCTGTAGTAGCCAGGATGCTTGTTTTTAATAGTCTGTTTTTAAGGACTACTTAAAACTATTTACTAAGAATGGAATGATCTTGCCAAGTTCAAGGCTATTTGTATTACTTCTTTCCAGTATAAAATGGGTATTAAAGAGGGGAAAAAAAAAAAGGCAGCTAATATCTTTAGCATGTTCCCCATGTCCTTCCATGCAGAACAAAATAATTAGTCAATCCTCTGATGTTGCCTTAGCATAGCACCTGGAAAACTGAAACTCGAAGAGCCATTTGCAAGAACTACAAATCATTTATTATTTAATTTCAATTTTTTTTTTTTTTTTAAGAACCCACATAACACCTGACATTTGTATTTCTCAGGCTATTTAATTGTCAAGGATTGGTAATTCTCTGAACCTTCTGTTTGCTAAATCTGTATGCATTCTGACATACCTAGATTATTGAGATAGACTTTTTAATTCAGTTGAGGGAAAAACCATTGAGGCAGTATCAGTTTCATATAGAAAGCTTTACTAGAATACCCTTTGCAAGCATGGATTTAGAAGACTCCATGGGAAATAAAAAAAATGTTAATCCACACTCTGACCTTTTCAGCTGTTCATGGGACCACCTTAGTAAAAACAACTATTGCCTCTATGGAGGATCAGGTGACACCATGTCTGGAAACTTTTTGGATCAGCTTTTTGTTTCTGTTTAACTTGCCTCTCAGTTGTATAGCTGTTTGAGTTCTGTGCTGATTCTAACAGAATACTATGTCTTGGGACCTGTAACAGTATATAAGCATGTAAAATGCATACAGACATTGTAAGTTACAGTAGCACTTGCCAGGTTTTTTTCAGCTTGTGAAGTTTTGTTTTGCGGTTGACTAGAGGCTCTGATTTTGTGCAGTATAAAAATATATGTAGTAGATCACTTACAGTGCTTTGAAACCTGTGCTGTTGGTTTACTTTTTAGTGCACACTAATCACAAGGCAAAATATTTTTTACTAACGATGAAGACAAAGCTTTGATCGGTTTTCTGTAATACCTGTAGCTTTTGCACTCCAACTCAGCCTCAGCATCTCAAAAGGTTCATGTTTTCAAAATACTACTGTTCAGCTGAACTGCCAGCAGTTACATACTGTACTATTTATTCCTTAATTTGATATTTATCAACCAGTGTGGGTACTGGTGCAAAATACATTTTCAAATTATACACACTAAATCTGGATATTATCACTCCATTATTTTTTTTATTAATCCTCCCATTGGGGCTTAAGTCATTAATAGTTCCAGTTTAACCAGTTCAATTAAAACATTTTTAAGGGTTTTGAAAAATTTTGGATCATTTTCCTCTACTCTGTTTTTCACTTTTCATGCCCTGGATTTCTTAATTCCAGCTGGGAGGAAAAGTGCTGTGTTGCACTTTTCTATGCAGTATTTTTGGCGAAATTAAAAGCAGGATGTACCAGAAAGTTCACAGAAGAGCATACTCTTGTGAGATTTCTTGTCCAGCTTTACAGCCCAGGAAATTCAGGTAAGATTTGACTAAGCATTTACATTATTAAATTTCTGTGGCATTGCCTGGAAAACTTGTATTATGGACATTTATGGTAAATAGGATGAATTCTTCTCAGATAGGGAGGGGAAGAAGTTTTGAGTTAAGGTGGCAATATAAATCACTTACATAATTTAAACAAACAGCCCATTTGCCCAACAAAAATTTGCACAATTCCTAGGAGATAGGTTAAACGTACTGAACTAGGGGTAGGCTAACTCCTGCCCATCTTTTGGGAGATATGAGAAATGGCCAACTACATTTCATTGTTCCAAAACAGTGTGAAACACAGGTTGTTCATAATTCAGACAGTACAGGCAAAAGACTTGGCTATAGTACTTGTCCTGGGTTCATCAGTAGCAGTCATTTTTCTCCTTCTTAGTAGCTGGTGCAGTGCTGTGTTTTCAACTTTAGTCTAGGAACAGTGATAACACACCGATGTTTTTAGGTCTTGCTAAGCAATGTTTACTCCAATCAAGGATTTCCTCAGTCTCATGCTCTGCCAGGGAGGAGGGGAAGCCGGGACGAAGCAGAGACAGGACACCTGACCCAAATTAGCCAAAGGGGTATTCCATACCACAGCACATCATGCCCAGTATAGAAACTGGGGGGAGTTACCCAGAAGGCCCAGATCGCTGCTCGGGTCGGGCTGGGTATCGGTCAGCAGTGATGAGCAATTGTATCTTCTCCCCTTGTTATTTCCCTTACTTATCATTATTATTATTGGTGGTGGCAGTAGTGGTTTTGTATTATACTGTAGTTACCGGACTATTCTTATCTCAACCCATGGGAGTTACATTCCTTTGATTCTCCTCTCTGTCCCTCTGGAAGTGTGGGGAGGAAGAAGGTGGGGAATGAGCGGGCAACTGTGTGGTTCTAAGTTACCGGCTGGGCTTAAACCACGACAGTATTTCAGCAAGAGAGTAATAATGATTTGCATATGATAGCAGGTTCGTAATAAATATATTGTGAAAGTAATAAGTATAAAATCAAGAAAAAGCTGCTAAAGTACATAAATGAGAATTCTATGTAAATCAGTAAAAGACTGAAGTGCTCTGTGTACTGTTACCATGGATTCTGTGCATGGGTTAGTAGAATGTTTAGCAAACTAATAATTTGGAAGTAAATTGAGAGTTTTGTTTAAATTTTAAATGAAAACTAGCATAGCACGTTTGAGTTCTAGTCTTCAAGGTACTAAAGTAATTATTGCATCTTTATTCATCTCATCACATGAGAAGCTTCCTAGTAATAGCCTCAGACCAAGGTAGATTCTAAAAGGCTTTATATTTAGACATATTTTTTTTTATTAAATGTAGCAGTATTTAGATTACAGAATCATAGAATGGTTTGTGTTGGAAGACACCTTAAAGACCATCCAGTTCAAACCCCCGGCCATGGGCAGGGACACCTCCCACTAGACCAGGTTGCTCAAAGCCCCATCCAGTTTGGCCTTGAACACTGCCAGGGATGGGGCAGCCACAACTTTTCTGGGCAACCTGTGTCAGTGTCTCACCACTTCTTCATAGCAAAGAATTTCTTCCTCATGTCTAACCTAAATCTACCCTCGCAGTTTAAAGCCATTCCTCCTTGACCTGTCATTACATGCCCTTGTAAGAAGTCCCTCCAGATTTCTTGTAGGCCCCCTTTAGGTACTGGAAGACTGCTATAATGTCTCCCCAGAGCCTTCTCTTCTCCAGGCTGAAGAAGCCCAGCTCTCTTAACGTATCTTCATAGGAGAGGTGCTCCAGCCCTCTGAGCATCTTCATGGTCCTCTTCAGGACCCCCTCAAGCAGGTCCACGTCCTGCTTGTGTTGGGGTAACCATGAATAATTTTTACTAAATATTTTCTCCACTAACACTCTATTTGGATTCAGTGCTGTTAACAGGAACCTCAAATCACACTAATTTGTCTTGCCTTCCAGTAGTACAGGACCTTGAACTTAAATGAAGTTTTACTTAACAGGTTGAGCTGCTGACAGTCATCTATTCCAGTGTTACAACCAAGATAGCACACATCATCATTCTAGGATTTTTCTTTGTGTAGCCTAGTTTCTCCAAAATTTAGCTCAGAGATCAGGACTAGGAATTCAGTGCTCAGTTCAACATCCCATCCTTTTTCCAAAGGATAGGTTCTTTCAGTATGGATTATTCCTGGCTAACATGAGAGTAAATTCTGAGAGTCAACAATAGTTTTCATAGAATAACCTAATAGACACAATTTCCATATGCTATTTGAGTTGGGTTTTACTTAAAAATGCAAGTGTGTGTAATGGTCTGTCTGGACCTGTGTCTTTGGGGATTTAAAGGTTATTTCTCATTTTTCATTCACAGTTCATTAGCTTGGGGGTTAGACAAATGATCTGTATGCAGCTCCCATTCCTGACTCTTTGTAAGGCAACATCCTCAAATTTTTAATGACTTGTTCCTTAATGGCTTTGATCCCAATCAGTTTTCTGGCCATCCCAGATATCTTAGCTCATAGAAGACCCGTTGAAGATGGAGAAATCAGGTTTAATACTATACAACATGGGGTCAAATATACTTTCTGTTCAGCTCACGATCTCTTGCACATTACTGTGTGTAACTGTGGATATCACATTAAAAATTCTACTAGACAAATTGGCAGTACTAGGAGCTCAGGTCCTGTTCCTAAGCATTCACTGTGCTTTTCAGTTTCAGCCAGTATGGCTCAATCAAGCACAACATAAAAGATCAGATGGGTGTCCAAAAAGAAGTATTTCTGTCACTGTTCTGAAATGTCACAGTGAAGTTGCACAAGGTAGCAACTAAATGGTTTGATCAGTCATTTTACAGAATTCTTCCAGAGGAAAATCTGGAAACCTCAGGTCTAGTCCTCATTTCCTTGGAGCCTGGTACCTGTGAGGTTCCTTGGCTGAAACAATAGAAGTACGTACACGCCAAGAAACAAGTGAAACCAGCGGTGGGTGCTGCTGAACAAAACAGAAACGTTAGACACACCATAACTATTCTTGTCATATTCCTTTTTTCCCTTTTGTGTAAGCATTACCGTACAGGAGTCTTTCCTAACATGATTACACCCACGCTTCCGTCTTTTTTGTAACATCCCAGGGTCAGTTGGTGCTTGTTTATATTCCCGGTATTGAAAGCATGGCCCTTCACTCAAATTAAGCATATGAGCCTACAACCAGGCCTTTATTCACTGGCCTTTTACATAGTTTAGGTAAAAGCAGTGCACTTGTACTTGGGAAGCACAACGGGCTGCTCTGTGCCCGGCCCAGCCCGATCGCAGGGTCGGGCACAGGCCGGCGCTGGTGGTGAGGTGAGGCCCGGCTCCCCGGCTCCCTTCCTCCCGCGGACTACACTTCCCGCGATGCCTTGCGGCGGGAGAGCAGACTGCGCATGCGGCCCCTCTCCGAGTGGAGTTTTTGTTTCCGGGCCGAGCGCAGGAGGTCGCGGTCGGAGTTCCGGGGTGC